>NW_026112159.1:117500-204219 GCF_024679095.1 Eriocheir sinensis
GGTGGTGATGGTGGTGGTGGTGGTAATGGTGGTGGTGGTGATAGTGGTGGTGGTGGTGGCGGTGGTAATGGTGGTGATGGTGGTGGTGGTGATGGTGGTAGTGGTGATAGTGGTGGTGGTGATGGTTATGGTGGTGGTGGTGGTGGTGGTGGTGGTAGTGGTGATAGTGGTGGTACGTGATCGTGGTGGTGGAGGTGGTGGTGGTACGTGATCGTGGTGGTTTTGATGGTGGTACGTGATCGTGGTGGTGGTTGTGGTGATGGTACGTGATCGTGGTGGTGGTTGTGGTGATGGTACGTGATCTTGGTGGTGGTGGTGGTGGTACGTGATCGTGGTAGTGGTTGTGGTGATGGTACGTGATTGTGGTGGTGGTGGTGGTGGTGGTACGTGATCGTGGTGGTTGTGATGGTGGTACGTGATCGTGGTGGTGGTTGTGGTGATGGTACGTGATCGTGGTGGTGGTGGTGGTGGTACGTGATCGTGGTGATGGTTGTGGTGATGGTACGTGATCGTGGTGGTGGTGTTACGTGATCGTGGTGGTGGTGGTGGTGGTGGTGGTAGTAGTGATAGTGGTGGTACGTGATCGTGGTGGTGGAGGTGGTGGTGGTACGTGATCGTGGTGGTTTTGATGGTGGTACGTGATCGTGGTGGTGGTTGTGGTGATGGTACGTGATCGTGGTGGTGGTTGTGGTGATGGTACGTGATCTTGGTGGTGGTGGTGGTGGTACGTGATCGTGGTAGTGGTTGTGGTGATGGTACGTGATTGTGGTGGTGGTGGTGGTGGTGGTACGTGATCGTGGTGGTTGTGATGGTGGTACGTGATCGTGGTGGTGGTTGTGGTGATGGTACGTGATCGTGGTGGTGGTGGTGGTGGTACGTGATCGTGGTGGTGGTTGTGGTGATGGTACGTGATCGTGGTGGTGGTGTTACGTGATCGTGGTGGTGGTGGTGGTGGTACGTGATCGTGGTGGTGGTTGTGATGGTGGTACGTGATCGTGGTGATGGTGGTACGTGATCGTGGTGATGGTGGTACGTGATCGTGGTGATGGTGGCACATGATCGTGGTGATGGTGGCACATGATCGTGGTGATGGTGGTACGTGATCGTGGTGATGGTGGTACGTGATCGTGGTGATGGTGGCACGTGATCGTGGTGATGGTGGCACATGATCGTGGTGATGGTGGTACGTGATCGTGGTGATGGTGGTACGTGATCGTGGTGATGGTGGTACGTGATCGTGGTGATGGTGGTACGTTATCGTGGTGATGGTGGTACGTGATCGTGGTGATGGTGGTACGTGATCGTGGTGATGGTGGTACGTGATCGTGGTGATGGTGGTACGGGATCGTGGTGATGGTGGTACGTGATCGTGGTGGTGGTGGTACGTGTTCGTGGTGATGGTGGTACGTGATCGTGGTGATGGTGGTACGGGATCGTGGTGATGGTGGTACGTGATCGTGGTGATGGTGGTACGGGATCGTGGTGATGGTGGTACGTGATCGTGGTGATGGTGGTACGGGATCGTGGTGATGGTGGTACGTGATCGTGGTGATGGTGGTACGTGATCGTGGTGATGGTGGTACGTGATCGTGGTGATGGTGGTACGTGATCGTGGTGATGGTGGTACGTGATCGTGGTGATGGTGGTACGGGATCGTGGTGATGGTGGTACGTGATCGTGGTGATGGTGGTACGTGATCGTGGTGGTGGTGGTACGTGATCGTGGTGATGGTGGTACGTGATCGTGGTGATGGTGGTACGTGATCGTGGTGGTGGTTGTGGTGATGGGACGTGATCGTGGTGGTGATGGTGGTGGTGATGGTGGTACGTGATCGTGGTGGTGGTTGTGGTGATGGGACGTGATCGTGGTGGTGATGGTGGTGGTGATGGTGGTACGTGATCGTGGTGGTGGTGGTGGTGGTACGTGATCGTGGTGGTTGTGATGGTGGTACGTGATCGTGGTGGTGGTTGTGGTGATGGTATGTGATAGTGGTGGTGGTGGTGGTGGTACGTGAGTGGTGGTGGTGGTGGTGGTGGTGGTGTTTTTCGTGGTTTTGTTGTTTTTCATATACAGAGAGAGAGAGAGAGAGAGAGAGAGAGAGAGAGACTCTCTCTCTCTCTCTCTCTCAACCAACTCCTCCACCCACCACCATCACCACCACCACCATCACCACCACTATAGCACCACCACTACAGCACCACCACCACCACCATCATCACCACCATCATCACCACCATCATCACCACCACCACCACCACCACCATCACCACCTACCACTTAGCTCCACTTTGAAGTTGCCGGCTGGAGTACAGAGTTGGCTGGACTGGGCTCCCAAAGATGGCGGCCGAGGTACTTCCGGTTGCCACACCCGAATGTCTGGCTCGAGCGCTCTAGGTATATAACTCTGTGGTTTACCCACGCTGCTTCCTTCACAAATGTTCAGTTACACCCAACTTCCTCTGCCTCCCTCCCGTCTATCGTTTCAGTCTCTATTTACTTCCATCCCTCCCTTCCGTGTTTCAAAAACTCGCTCCATTCGTCTGTTCCTTCAGTTTAATCTCTTTGAACATCTTCCTCTCTCTGTATCTTTATCTCTGTCTGGGTTTGAGTTTATAGTAGTGGACAGCTTCCTTTTCTTCTTGACGGTTGCTTTGCTCGTCCTTCCAGTTTATTGTGTTTCCTCTTATCCTTTAGGTGTGTAATTGCATCCATCAGTTTTTATGGTTGGCAAAAAATTATGGACCATTAATGTTTTATATGCAATACTACGTTTGTTGTGTTATATTAGAGTCGGTATCATTTAAGATTATTCTCTATGCCAACCGAACAGTGTGGTCAGTAAACTAACTATCCAGCCCTAACTCTACTTCTCTGCCTTCTGTGTTTCGTCTCTCTGCCTACTTTCAATATTCTCCCTCTGTTCACCTATCTTTCTAATTATCTGCCTCCTCTCTTCTTTCTTACGAATTTATCTACCTCTCTTCCACCTCCATCCTTCCTCTCTTCCCTTTTTTGTTTCTCCCTTTCTCTGCCTACTTGCAAATATCCCTCGCTTTCTCCCTCCACCTCTCCTTACTTCTCTCTCCTTTGTTCCTTTCACCTACCTATACATCTTCCTTTCCCTCCACCTGCCTGCCTTCATGTCCCTCTCTCCCTCCCTCTCTTCCTCCCTCCCTCCCTATCTCCCTTTTCCCTCCGTGCCTCTAATTCCACTCTCTTTTTCCATTTTCCACTCGATAAACTTAGCGGGGGTGTCTTTGGTATTTATGGCCATCCACTTAACCATTTGTTGTTTTTGTTTTTCAATGTGTTTTTTCTTTGATGAATGTTCGTAATGTTTTGTGTGAGTGAATGTGTTGAAGGCTGCTCTCTGATTTCCCATCGGTGTCTAACTAAACTATTTCAATTTGTTTTATATTTTTTACTTTTGATTTTTCTTGTGGTTTTTATATTCTTTCACTAACTGTTCCTTGCTGATAACTTCCGTTTGTTTATTCTATAAGATGTGCTTTTTTTTTTTTTTTTTTTGTCTTCCAGTAAACTGTTTTCATTAGTATTCTTACTTGTTTTCTTTTCAATAATAGTCCTCTTATTTTTTTTCTGAATTAAAGTCACTGCTGGATTCTGTTTCATCACTTTTTGTCAGTGTTATATTTCATTTTTTTCTCTGGTATATAAGTTTGTTTTTTTAATGTTTAGTGTTTGGTTGATGCAGGTTGAGTTATTTGTTGTTTTCTTTTTAGCTTCTCATTCTTTTCTTTGTTGGTCTGCTGCATCAGGTGTCCGGTGAATGCAATTTGAATTTCTATTTTTCTTCTTCTTCATTTTAACGTTGTTATTGTTTTCCTTCCCGAGCAATTCATTATTTTTTCTTTTAGTTAGTTGAGGGGAGAAGGTGCGCACAGGTTTCCAGATTTTCTTTAGTTCTTTTTGTTTTAACCTTTATTTTTTTTTTCCTGTTGCCACGCCATTGCTCTGACATTTGTTTTCTTTATTTGCAGTTCATTTTCTTTTTTTCTTAAGTTTTAGGGGGGAGTGGAGCAGGAAGGTGAAGATTTGCATGTATTTCATCTCCTTTGTATTTTATTTTCCTGTGATCTTTGCCTTTTTGCTTTTTCATCTTTAAGTATCATGATATTTACTTCTCTGGTTGCTATTTATTATATTCTTTATTTTTAGAGCAAAGGTGTGCAAGTGTCTCTCCTTTTTTTGTGCTCTTTCTCTTGTTGCTTTGGCTTTTATATCTCCGAAGTGCTGTATATATTTTTCTTTCTGTGCAGTTTCTTTCTTATTTTCTCTTTCTTTTCTCCGCCCTGAGCCTCGCGAGTCAAGGTTTTAGTTTAGCGAAACCTGAAACGTTTCCTGCCGTACACGACCCCGATGGCACAGATATATATATATATATATATATATATATATATATATAGAGAGAGAGAGAGAGAGAGAGAGAGAGAGAGAGAGAGAGAGAGAGAGAGAGAGAGAGAGAGAGAGAGAGAGAGAGAGAGAGAGGGCCCCCCCTATCTATGATAGATAGACAGATACAGACAGACAGACAGAGAAAAAAACAAAGGCAAATACAGGTAAATACACAAATAGACAGACAGACAGACAGACAGACAGACAGACAGGCAGATAGACACTCTGACAGATAAGCAAGGGAGAGTCATAAACAACGTTCATATAGACAGACAAACAAATTCAGACAGACAAACTGGAGACCTGACCGACTGATTGCTTGACTAAGAGACTAACGAAGCAACGAACAGACACGAAAATGTTTTAAAACGAAGCAGAAAAAATGAAACGAATTGAAAAATACTTGAAAGGAAAGAGACGAGCGCTGGATGACTACCAAAGTGGCACACACACACACACACACACACACACACACACACACACACACACACACACACACACACACACACACACACACACACACACACACACACACACACACACACACACACACACACACACACACACACACACACACACACACACACACACACACACACACACACTCACACACACACACATACACACACACACACACACGGATACAAAAAGAAAGTGCAAATGATACAGAAAACTGGATCTGGCTTTCCTCTCTTCTCCTCCTCCCTCCCTTCCTTCCTTCCTTTCTTCCTCCCTTCCTTCCTTCCTCTCTCCCTTCCTTCCTTCCTCTCTCCCTTCCTTCCTTCCTTCCTTCCTTCCTTCCTCTCTTCCTTCCTTCCTCTCTCCCTTCCTTCCTTCCCGCGTCAAGAAGAAACAAATAACTCGAGGATCAAATCTCGGCCTATTTCTTAAACACTTCACACTTCCTCTTTGCTCTCTTTCCTCAACCTCAACTCTCTCTCTCTCTCTCTCTCTCTCTCTCGTCTGTTTCCATGTCTTTTTTTCTTTCCTTAATCTCTTTAGTTACTTTCTCTTGTTCATTTTCTCCTCTTTCCTAACTTGTTTTTTTTTATTATTCTTCCCACTGTGTCTTTCTCCCCCCTCCCCCTTTTTTTTTCCTTCTCACTCTTGTTTATTCGTTTCCATTTTTCAAGATTTTTCTATCGTTGCAAACATTTTTATCTTCTCTTTTTCCACTAAATTCATGTCTGCTTTTTTTGTTTTTTCTCTCCAATTTTCTACAACACTTCCACGTCCATTACTTCGCTTTCTCTCTTGTCTTCGCGTTCCGTGTGTCTTCTGTTTATATATAATTTGTTTGTTTTCTTTCTTTTTTTCTTTCTGTCTCTTTCTTCCTCTTCGTGTCTCTTTCTTCCTCTTCCTGTCACTTTCTTCCTCTTCCTGTCTCCATTTGTCATTGTCTCTCCTTTCTCCTTTTTCTTCTTTATAAATCGTTCCGTCCTTTTGTCTCTTCAACAGTTCGTAGTTTATCTTCCGGCAGCCTCTTTATCTCCTTGTTTCCTTCTCTCTTTTCTTTGCTTCTCTTTGTCTTCTTTCCTTTTATTTCTCCTTCTTTAAATTTGCCTACTTCCTCTCTGCTTTTCTATTCCTCTCTTGCATTTTCGTTGTTCTCCTTTTATATCTTTTTTATTTCCTTTATTGATTATTTTCCTTTATTTTGGTGAGTTTCCTATTTTTTTTTTGTTCCTTTCTATGTCCTTTTTATTCTTTTTTATTGTTTTGCTTTTTCTTATATTCTCCCTTTTTTCCTCCATATCTCCTTGCCGCCATATCTTTTCCATCCATCCTTTCCCGTTTCCCTTCTCATATTTTCTTTCATCCTACTCCATTACTCACCATCCCTTCCATCTTTTCCTTCCATAATCCTTCCCTATATTTTGTTCTGTTTTCAGTTTCATTTTTCAATCCTCTCCTACATCCTGCCCGCTACCTTTCCCTCACCTCTCTATCTCCCCTTTCTTCTCCCTCTATAATTCCTTCTAACTTTCCCTCTCCCTTCCCTCCTCCTCCTCCTCTATTTTTCTCCATATATACCTTTCCCTCCCCGTCTTCCTCTCCCTCACACTCCATCCCCTTACTTTCTCCCTCCCCATCATCCACTCTTTCTATCTCCACCTCTCCCCTTCCTCGCTCCTGCTCTCTCCTCCTCCCCATCTCAACACACTCTCCCTCCATTCCCCCCCTTCCCTTCCCCTCTCTCTTATTACTCGCACACTCCATCCTCTTCCTCCTCTTACTCTCCCTCAGCATCTTTTACTCTTTTTTCTTTCGCATCACTCCCTTGCTTCTCCTTTTGCTCTCTCTTCCCCCACATCTTCAACACTTCCTGCCTCACCCTTTCCACCTCTCCCCTTCATTCTGCCCTTCTCCCCCCATCTTCTTCCTCCTTCTCCTCTCCCTCTCATCTCTTTCCGCATCTTTTACTCTTTCTACTTCCGCATCACTCTCTTCCTACTCCTCCTTGCTCTCTCTTCCCTCCTTCTCCTTCCTCCCTCCCCCTTTCTTCACCCTCTTCCGCTCTCTCCTCCTCTCCTTTCCTCCCTTCCCCTTCCTCCCTCCCCCTTCCTCCTCCCTTAATCCCCACCACCATCTCCCTGCATGAATGGCTAGGCAAGAGGATGATATTTTGCATTCAGTGCAGGTTGCGGCCCGAGCCATACGCCAAGTGCTGGAAGTCGACGTTTGCTCCGCCATTACTGTTGCCTTTCTGCAGATCGAGGCTTTGGGAGGGAAAAAATATACATGTGTGATCTTTTGCATATGGAGTACCCCGCCCTCTCACTGACCGAAAGAAGAAGGATTGAAATGTGTATGTGCGTCCGTTTGTGTTATCTCTTCCTCCATCTCTTCCACCATTCATTTCCTTAGAAGAAAAAAATCATGCATGTGACTCTTTGTATGTGTAGCTCCCCCCCCCTCTCCCCCTCTCAACTCCCGAAAGGAGGAGTCTTGGAAACTGCATGTGTGATCGATTAAGTCATCTTTCCCTCCATCTCTCCCAGCTTAATTTCCTCTTTTCCTCTACTCCGCTTTCTTTTTTTTTCTTTTCCCTTCCCTCATTTCTTCTTTCTTTGCTCTTATTATTATCATCGAGTACCTGCCCCTTCCTACACCCTGAAAGAAGGAGAATAGAAAGAAAACATAGATTAGTGAATGTCTGTGTGTGGAGTGACCGTCCCAGCCACCACCCGAAAAAGAGAAGGGAAAAAGTTGGAAAATAATAAGACAAGTGCAGTTTGTACAGTATAAGAGAATGACATGTGCCACCTTTACGTGACAGTCTTTGCCTCCCTTCAAACAGACTTCCGAAAACTGGGGAGTGTTGGAGAGCAAAGAAGACAAGGAGAAATAGAAGGGAAAAGCATGGAGCGTGAAACGTATTGGGAAAGAGAAGACGAGGGAATGAGAAAGAAATATGTATAAAAGGCAAAGGGCAAATAAGAGAGAGCACAAGACGAAGGGAGGGTGGAGGGGAGGGGAAGGGAAACTGACTCTGAATAAAGGGAGACGAGGAAGGGTTAGGGAAGGGACAAGGGAAAGGAGGAAGGGAAGGGGCTATTGTGGCGTCAGATAAAGGAGAGGGAGGATGGATGGGGCGATGGGGAGTGCATGAACATCAGGCGACCGTGATTTGTGGTGATGAGGAGACGGGAAGGGGAGGGGGAGGGGGAGGGGGAGGGGGTTGAAAAGAGTTGAGTGGGAAGAGGTTGGGAAGTAGGGCAATGATTGGAGGTGATGAAGGTACAGATAAGAGGGAAGGGAGAGAGAGAGAAAAGGGATCATGGAGGAGAGTAAGAGAGAGAGGGAGCTGTAGGGCCAGGCGGAACGGGTAGGTAAAAAATATTCATAAAAAAAAAAGTTTTGAATATTTTTGCCTCAAACTTCTCTATTATGTTTAAAATCATGTTTCAGATACTATCCCAAAGGTAGAACCTGCTAATTGGTCAGGTCATGACCTCATGAGGTCAAGACTTTAAAAATCAGCGTAAAATACAGTTTTCGTTTTAGAGTTACGAAATTTTGCATGGTAGCTAGTAGTTGAATGTTGTAGAAATATTTACAAGTAGCGGTTTTGCTAAATTTTGTATAGTTCGCGAGTAATCGTTGTCGCAATTTCATGTAAATCGTTACGTCACAATTTTTTACCAAAAAAACACTCAAAAACCATTTTCTTTTCAATATTTCAAAAAACCGCTACTTGTAAATGTAGATACACCCAAAATGTATAAGTGTAGTGATTTTCATCAAGCTCCACGGAGTATTCTTTGCAGTACTGATTTTTGAAGTTATTTTTTGTGGTTTTGAGAAAAACGCGTTTAAAGTTTTCACATTACATATTTTGCTAGTTATTGCATTTATTTATTGCACGATTACATTCATTTTTACATATATGCACTACAAACATATACTACGCACTAATATAATATGTAATAGTCAAAAGTTATCAATATAATGTATTTACAATAAGGAAATGCATTCTTTTCTCAACCGCGTATTTCCAGTGACTGACAGTGGGTCCCATGAGTTGATGATTCTTCGCGCTTTTAGCTCTCTTTGTCACAGTCACTGCAAGTAGACACAAGGTGTGACACATTTCCAAGTCCCAGAACTTCCTTGACATTCATTTTTCTTCCACACTCACACCTGGCAAAACGTGTGGCCCACTCAATCACATTGTCTATGTCTACAAATCTGTATCTTCTGTGACTTGTTTCTTTTATCTCCACTTCAGGCACATTGTCAAGTTTAAAACTTGATCGTGAGGCAGGATTTGATGTCTGTTGGGGTGATGTGGTTGGCAGAGGTGGAAGAGGGGGTGTGGCGCTGGCCGGATCAGCTGGTTGATGACGTAGCGCCGCCCCGAGCCTCGCTGCAGGCCCCGCCTCTCCCGCCTCGTGTTGTTCTCTCCTCTCTCTCCTCTTCCTGCTTCTCTCCTCTGTCATCTTCTTCATGCGCTTTTTCTCTTTCTTTGTCAGTCCCATGGTTGAAAGTCTGGTAGAGAAAGAGTTCTCAGCGCTTCTAAACAGTAAGGCACAACAGGAACGAGTGTAGAGACAAAGAAGCCTCCTATCTCTACGACGACACAATGGTCACTGGCTCAGTTTGGCTGAGTGAGTCACTGCTGCCTCCCTCCCTCCCCTCCACACTACCACGTGGGTACCATATCGGCGTATCCCACCAAGCCTAAGTGAAGAAAATACAGCAGAAACTCCTTGTACATAAGATTTAAAGTCCACCCGGGCGTGTAAATGTCTGCGCACCGCGTCCCTTTAAAACGTTTTCCCAGCCGCTCCCATTGTTCTCATTGTCATATATGTTTTTTTATATAGTTTTCCTATGAAAATATGTAAAAAAAAAAAAAAGTATTCTTGACCCCATTTCTCCATTCCAGCTGTTCCGCCCTACCTTAACGTTATTACGACAATGAGTCTGGTTGGACTCAAAATACTTGTCTAATCTATTCTTGAAGGCCGTAACTGTTGTACTATCAACGACATCACAGGGTAGAAAGTTCCAAACATTAACAACTCGATTGAAGAAGTGTTTAGCTTCGTGCGAAGAGAACCTTTTACCACCTATCTTCAAATTGTGATTTTTTCTTGTTCTATTTGATTGATCAATTGTAAAGGGGGCAGGCGATGTGGGTAGAGGGGGTGAGGGGGGCTCAGCTCCCCCCAAACAGTGAAATACGGCTATGGCATTACAAGCGTGACGGTAGAAGCGACGATATCGGTGAATGAGTGTGTGTGTGTGTGTGTGTGTGTGTGTGTGTGTGTGTGTGTGTGTGTTATTCGCCTTCACCCTGTTTGCCACACATAATCTTCCTTGCACATCAACACATTCATTGGCGGGTGAGGGAAGGAATATCTTGGACTTTTTTTTCGTTGTCATTTCGTATTTGTTATCTAGTGATGCCTTAGAGCGTTGTTCTTGTTAATTTTTTTCGTTATTTTTTTGTGTTATTGATTGATGTTATTGTTTTTGTTTATTTACAGGAGTTCGTAGTCATTTGACCACCACTGAAAAAAAAGTTCCCACTGATTTCACAAAAGTTCCCACGCCTTCTCAAAAGCTCCCACTGTAATAATCACATCCACGTAGTTGTTTTACTTTTTGGGTGACCTGGCAGACGATTCTCACTTAATAAACACGTAAAAGATGATGAAACTGTTACACATATAAACAGCAGCTGATGATAATGGGCAAGTTAGCGTAAGATGATGTATAGGGAATGGTGATAAAAATGATGACATAAATAACATGAAGAAAAATAATAACTGAAAAAAGAGCAACATTTATAAGAAAAAAGACAATAATAAGGAAATGGAAAGCAAGAAAAGTAAGACAAAAGGATAAAAAGAAGAAAACACGATGCTAGTCATGGTGGCAATGATAATGACTGTGACATGTGTTCTGTGAGCGGGACGAAACTTAAGTACCCAAATGCTGAATAGGTGGATGTCTAAGGTGCTTGGGAATGTCTGATGCTATCCCAAAAATCTAGTTAAACAACTATAAAGCATCCATCGTTAATAATCATTGTCATATTTGGCCCGATAATTTGAATGTCAAGAAAAATATTTTGTCTTCAACAATAGGTCATAGAGACTTCTTAGTAGTCTCATTTTATTTGTATTACAGTTCTGCATCTTTTGGTGTATAGTACATTCGGTTTTATACATATTATCGGTTTAAAATAGGAGATAGATATGAAAAAAAAATATGCCGATTTTGAGTATTTAGCAACTTAAGAAAAGTTTAAAAAAATATAAAATGTGTGTGTGTGTGTGTGTGTGTGTGTGTGTGTGTGTGTGTGTGTGTGTGTGTGTGTGTGTGTGTGTAGTCTTTGTCTGTGTGTGTGTGTACCTGTGTGTGTGTGCCTGTGCCTGATATATGTGTACGTGTGTGCGTGGGCAGGTGAGTGTGTGGCGAAGCCGGGGAATTGTTCCATAACGTAGCGGCCCGTCAGGCATGGGAAGCCATCTGGCGGGGGGGGGGGGGGGGGAGAGAGATTGAGAGAGAGAGAGAGAGAGAGAGAGAGAGAGAGAGAGAGAGAGAGAGAGAGAGAGAGAGAGAGAGAGAGAGAGAGAGAGAGAGCGGAAATGCAAATCATGGAGGTCGCTGTTGGAGCCAAGACCTAATTTGGTGTGTGCGGGGCGGGCGGTGAGGACAGGGGCGAGGCCAGCCACTCCGGGCCTTCCGTGCGGGGTCAGGAGAAGTCAGAGCACCCTGCCGCGCCTCCCGTCCCCGTGTTGCCCGGCCCTGCCCGACACACCCCTCCCACCATAATGTTCTGCCTTCGTTTCGGCAGAGACTGAGAGCATGACTGAGCAATTGGATATTTTTGGACCCCGTCAGTGCCTAGCGTATTCCTTTTACTCTCTCCCCTTTTTTTTTTTGTCCGTTTTCGGTTCGGGTGTTTTTTTTCCGCTTGCTCACGTCCTTCCTTGGCAGAAAATGGGATTGGAGGGGATTGGGGTTCCCTTTTTTTATCGGCTAGTCGTAGTATTGCAACAGAAAAACGGCTGCGAGGGTATTAGGTCTTCCTCTATTAAGGATGTGTGTGTTTTGTGTGATTTGGAGGAGCAAGAGGAGGAGGAGGAGGAGGAAAGGATAAAAAAGTTTTTTTTTTTTTTTACGTCGTTGCCTGTTGCGCCGGTAGGCATCTTCGTGGTGGGGCCTGATGGTCGGCCCAAGGCTTCTTCCAGGTGGGGCCTGATGGTCGGCCCAGCCCGTTCTGGCGCAGGCGAGTGTTTATAGTGGCGCCATCTTGCATTGGCTCATGCTGCCCCCCGGAACTCGTTCTTGATTCGCTTGGACGGCTTCCTCTAGAGTCCGGGTTGATGGGTGGTCTTCAGGACAGCATGTGGGTAGTTTTAAGCCACTCGGCGGGGACTGAAAAATCCGAGTGGTAGCGTGGGGATTCGAACCCGCGTCGTCCATCACGCGGTGAATGTGGGCCCAGTACGCTACCAGATCGGCCACCGCCTACCCATGCATGTGGGATGAGTGAGTGTTGATACGAATGGACTGTTTTGATCGTAATGTTGAATATAATGTTATGTTTCATGTTGATGTTGATTCATGTATTATCGATGGGAAATTATGAACGGTGTTTTGTGTTACTTTTTGTTAAAAGAAACTAATTTGTTCATTTTTACATGTGTGTGGCGTTGGTGTGTTGAGGAAAGTGCGTTCTGAGTCTCAAGCAAACAATTATTAGGTATTTATGAAGAAAGGAATGTTGTTTTATGAAAAGAGAATATATCCAAGGAAAGAATGTCGTGTGTGTGTGTGTGTGTGTTCGCGCAACAGTTGAAAGTTTTACGGGGACAATTGGAAAGATAAAATGATAATGTGAACGAAGGTGAGCGAGAGAAAAAATAACAATAAAGAAATTAATGATGGGATTAATAAAAGAAGAAAAGTGCACGCTAAGATAAGAGAAAAAAGGCTATATTGGATCTTAGGTGGTGCTGATTTATGTAGAAAAATAATTAGAAGAAAATGCTAATTGTGTTATGCAGAATGGGAATTGAGTAGAATGTTTTGGTAACATTGATAAATTTTTCGTGCCGTGATGAAAAAATCGTCTTTCAGCACAAGTAAAAGTATGGGGAATAAAACGTGAAGTGTATAATGCGGACTGAGAACTGAATCTATATTTTTTTGTAACGTTTCTGGCCGTGAAGTTCTCGTTCGTAATGGACAGGACGCGGCGCACGAAGAAAAATATTAACACAAACTCTTTTTACCTTGATTACTAATGGACGAAGGTTGGCGGCGGCAGGTTAGCGAGTGGCTACCGGCGGTTGTCCCGTCGCGGGATGTGCTGCTCGTTACTAATGGACGAAGGTTGGCGGCGGCGGGTTAGCGAGTGGCTACCGGCGATTGTCCCGTCGCGGGATGTGCTGCTCGTTACTAATGGACGAAGGTTGGCGGCGGCGGGTTAGCGAGTGGCTACCGGCGATTGTCCCTTCGCGGGATGTGCTGCTCGTTATTCGCTCTTGTCCATCTTTCATGCATTTAATATTTCATGTTCTCTGTTATTCATTGTTCTTGTGTGCATATTTCCTAACATTTCTGTTTACTCTACCTTTACCACTTTGTATTCATCATATTTTATATGTCCAATCCTCCTCAATCGTTATTTTTTCCCAGGACTTATTAATTGTCTTTTTGTTGTTGTTTCTGGTATTTTACCTTCATATTATTTTTCTTATTTTCCTTCACCTCGTATATGTTTTCCTCAGCCTCTGCGTTATATTTTTTTTTGTCTTTCTAGCTGACTAGCTCAACAGGGCAATTACTCAATTACCGCTAATACATTAGATGATGTATTAAGTTTACCACTAAGTCATATTTTCTAACACTGGATAAAATGCGTTTCTGAAAGGATTATTATTCCCTTTTATCCGGTGATATGTTAACACTGCCTTGCTCTCTAAGGACTTTCTTTCCACTCACCTTTTCACCTTTGAATCAGTGCACCTCAGCCTTTTTGTAACTAGTCAAAACGCATCGGTAAAAAACTTATTTGATCTTTTATTGTGAGTACTTTTTCCTAACTTTCGTCCAACATTCTTTGAACTCACCTTTTGATCACCTTTTACTTATTTTGCCTCCAGCTTATACTGATTACGCCTCCGTGGTCTAGTGGTCAGCGCGCCTGGCTACTACTCCGCTAGCCCGGGTTCGAATCCCGGCCCGGGCAGTCGGCGTCCAGCTCACCCAGCTGTTCATCCTCCCTTTCGGGCTGGTCGATAAATGGGTACCTGGGGAAACCTGGGGAAGGTAAACTGTGGTAGCCCGGATGTCACACTGGCCCTGTGTCCCAGGGTAATGGGCTCCCTCCCACCACAGGCTCAAGGGCCAATGCTACGGATATAAGCACCGAGGCACGCGCTGCTACAGCGTATGCCTCCAACTTTACCTTATGCTGATTGAAATGCGCCTCCTTTCATCCGTTGCTTTTTAATATATTTATAACAGTATCCTGCCGTCCACACGCCTTGCATTAACTTATTATTCACCTCTTAATTATTTTGGCTCCACCATTCCTTATCTTACTAATTAAAATGCTTTACTGAAAACTTTATTCGGTTTATTTTTTTAATGTATTTCTGACACTTTTTTTCCCATCCTTACTCTTTGTAGTCACCTCCAGGACACATTTTACAACTCAGCACGCAAATTTTCTTCACTAATTAGAACTAATCAATTTCCACTCCTTAGTAATTAAAATCCATTACTGAAAACATCATTCGTTCATATTAGCTGAAAGTTTATTCCTTTCTGTTATTCCTTCCGTACCTTTTGCCTTCACTTCTTATACTACTCTTTTTACAATGCTGCTTCAACTTTTTTTACACTACTTGCCTTGCCATACTGGAAACGGTACTAGTGTCTCTATCCGGTGCTAATAAAGTTTTTTTTTCTGCTTTTCATAAACTTCACTTCCGTCTCATTACCTTCTTCTATTAAGTGCACTTGTCTCATCATCATCATCATCATTTCATCGACGCCTGCTCCTAGGAGTTCCCACCAGGGGATGGCTACGGCACAAGAGCTTCCAACTTTCTCTAGCCAGACACTCCCTCCTTGCCTCCTCAAAGTTTCTCAAAGATCTTTCCCACCTCTCCCTAACGTACTCATGCACCCTATCCCTCCTTTCACTGGAGGTCGTCCTCCAGTATTCCCTCCCTCTATCTCACTCACATACACCCTTCTGGTTATCTTACTCTCCTCCATTCGCTCCATGTGGCCAAACTACTGTAAAGTCTGTCGCTTCACTTCTTCCACCACTCCACACTTCTTCCCTTCACCCCTGTGACACATTCCAAAACGCTCGTACACACTTTCATTACTCATTCCATCCATTCTACTCACACCACAAGCACTCCTCAAATAACTCATTTCCACTGCCTGCACTCTAGACCTCTGACTTTCATTCCAGGCCCACTTATCACTTGCATACGTGAGGGTTGGTACTATTATTGTATTTCTCGTGTCTCTCCCTCCATACCACCATGCTTACACATAACTGATCCAAGGTACTTAAACTCATTGACCTCCTCCATTTCTTCACCATTCAAAATTATTTTGCATTCTTTTTCACATTCAATTCCCACTCTATATGGGCATACAAAATCTACAACCTCACTTCTACTTCGCTCACAAATCATCACTTTACTTTTGTTGATATTTACTTTCAGCTTTCTCCTATTTCATACACTATCAAAAACACTGACCAAATTTTGTAGGTCACTTTCATTTTCTGCATTGAACACCGTGTCATCAGCAAACAGTATCGAATTCAGTACCCACTTCCTTCCCTCATCGAACAGTCTTACTCCAACTTTCCCAACTTTGCCCTTAATTTCTCTAATAACACCATCCATATAAATATTGAATAACCATGGTGACATGACGCACCCTTGTCTTAAGCCCACTTTTATCTCAAAATGTTCACTTGTTTCTCCAGTAATTTTGACACATGCAGATGCATCCTTATAGAAAGACTTTATTGCACTAAGCAGTTTTCCTCCCACACCATCAATCTTTAAAACATCCCACAATGTAATCCAATCGACTCTGTCATAAGCTTTTTTCCAAATCCATGAAGGCAGCGTATAGTTTCTTTCCTTTTGCTATTATTTTTTCTACTACCATCCTGAAAGCAAATATCTGATCCACACATCCCCTTCCCTTCCTGAAGCCTCCTTGTTCTTCACTGATTTTCTCTTCTTCAAGTCTTTGCATCCTCTCTAATATGACTTTTCCATATACCTTTCCGGGTATACTCAGGAGACTTATACCTCTATAGCTCCCACATTCCCCTCTCCTGCCCTCCCCTTGTAAACTGGGACAATGATGGCTTTCGTCCAGTCTGCTGCCACCTTCCATGCTACTTCACATATCTTGACCATCCATTTAACGACTACATCTCCTCCACACTTCAACTTTTTTGCTGTGAGTCCATCAGTTCCTGCTGCCTCTCCATTTTTTAATATTTGTATTGCCTGATTTACTTCTTCATATGTTATGCTTCTTTCTTTATATACTCCTCCTCTACCTCTACTCAAAACTGCTGCTGTTACAGCTGCTGGACGTCCATCCTCAAAATTCATTAAGTTTTTGAAATATTCTCTCCATCTCTTTCACAGCTTCCCCGTCTTTCAACATCTTTCCATTCACATCCATAGCTGCATCTATTTTACTTGAGGAGATATTTTCTGCATTTCTTTCGTTTTTTACTTCTTTCCAATACGATTTCCTGTTTCCTTTATATTTTTCACTTAGTCTTTTTCCGAAGTCTTCGTCAACTCTCTTCTTACTTACTTGTATTGCTTGTTTTAATTTCAGTTTGCATTCTCTATATTTCTTTTTCCTTTCCCTTTTTACTTGTTCAGACACATTTCTTTCTTGAGTTTTCTTAAAAGTTCCTTTCTTTTTACAATCCTCCTTATCTCTTCTGTCCACCAGGGATTTCTTTTCTTTTCCATCTCTCACCACTTTCATCCCTAACACTTTTTTGTTGCAGTTACCATTACTTCTTTAAATATTCCAAAACTTTTCAATATTTGTATTATCTTTTACACTTTCCCATTTTTCACTTAAGGCCTTTGCACTTATCTCCAACACGCTAATTAAAGCATCAATTTGATATTTTTCTTTTGCCGACTGCGATTATAATTTCTTTGTATTCATTTCACAATTTTCTTTTCCCTTCTCATATTATCTCCAAATACATCCAGTTATATCATTTACAAGATCGACAAACAAACTTCTCTTCTGTTGATATTCTAATTTATTCTCATCTATACACATATTTATTTATTTGTTTACATTTTCCTTTTCCTCTCCCCTCTTTACCTCCACCTCTCCTGTTCCTCCATCTCCCTCTCCTCTACCTTTCACTTTCCTCCATCTCCTCCACCTTTCCTGTTCCTCCCTCTCCATCTCCTTCATCTTTCATGCTCCTCCCTCTCCTTCTCTTCCACATTTCCTGTTTCTCTCATCTTTCCTCTATCTCTTTCCCTCTCCTCCATCTTTCCCGTTCCTCCTTCTCCTCCACCTTTAATCTCCACCGCCTCCACCGCAGTCCTGCCTTCCACTCTCTCCTCCCATCAAACTTCCCATTCATCTCCCTTTCACCTCCACTCTCGCCTTCCCTCTTCCTCTCCCTCTTTCTTCCCACTTACACGTTCAGTTTTTCCAGTTCCTTAATCCTCTTTCAGCACTTACAGTCATTCTCTCTCTTTTCCTCTTCCTCACTCTTCTTTTTATTATATGCAATGCTCTCTTGTTTCTCTTTGTTAACTATTTCGTCTTCCACATTATATCCATTTTTCCTTCCTCTTCCTCTTTATTTATTTTGCCACATTCAGTTGATATCCTTCCCCTACCCTATCAGCACTCTTCTTCCTCCCTCTTCCTCCTTCCTCCCATTTCTCGTTCACTTCCTTCGTCATTCTCCTTTTCCTCTTTCGTTTTTTCATCCATTTCCCGGTACTCTTTTTCTCGTTTTTTCCTTCTTCCACATGCAAATTTGATCGCCAATTCTCATCCTCTCTGTCTTCCACCTTCTCCACTCTCTCCTTCTTCCTCATTATTTTACTTTCTTACTCATGTTCTCTCCTTTTTGTTTTCTTTTAAAGGAGGAGGAATCAATGAACGCGCCTGATGGGACAAAGATGAAAAGGTCAAAGAGGAAAGGAGTTGGTGGATAGCTGTAATTGATTAATTACTGACGTGTATTCTGCAGGCAGTTTCATTAATGCCCAGAATAAATGAAACACAAAATATAGATCGACATTTACCGGATTATTGCACGCAAGGAAAATAATGTAATTGCAGTTGAAACACATGAATTGCATTTGCCTGGAAGATGACTTGGTTAAACAGCACGGGGCCGCGTCGATCATGATTGAAACTGACTATGAAAGATACAAATAATGTAAGGTAGACATTTGCTGGCTTAATACATACAGGAAAATACTATGTGATTATAATAATGACAAAAATACCAGTAAAGAATAGTAATAATAAAATAATAGTAATAGTATGAACGACAATAACACAATAACCACAATAATAATAATAATAATAATAATAATAATAATAATAATAATAATAATAATAATAATAATAATAATAATAATAATAATAATAATAATAATAATAATAATAATAATAATAATAATAATAATAATAATAATAATAATAATAACAATAATAATAATAATAATAATAATAATCCGTTTTAATTTTTCCTGGGCGGTTGAACACTTTATGGCTCTCCTCCATTCTACTGTGTTTTCTGCCCTATGCTCATCCAATCCCATCAATGCCAAGTCTTCCTGGATACACTTCTCCACGTTTCCAAGGTCTATCAACTGGCCTCCTTCCTTCTACCTCTAATCTCTCCACAACTACCAGCACTGTATCCTCATCTGTTCTCTTTACATGTCCTAAACATCGGAGCCTTTCCCTTCTGAGCACTGTTTCCAGGTCCTCTTCTCCACATCTGTTAGCTACCTCTGCACTAGACACCCTGTCTTGCCACCTGATCCCCGCTATATACCTCAGCCTTCTGCGATCACTTGCTCTCAATACCTCTGTCAAATTTCTAGTCAGAGCCCATGTCTCTGCTCTATACAACATCACTGATCTAATACACGCTTGGTACACCCCTGCTCTGCTCTTTAGAGGGATGCTACGTTTCACGAGCAGACTAGCCGCCCCACTTTAACCACGCTGCCGCCACTCTTGCTCTCACTGTCCTCTCTACTCCCGCCTCACAGTCCAGAACATCTCCCAAATAACAAGAAATGTTCTACCTCATCCATCCTTCCTCCATTCACCTCTAGTTCATCTCTTTCAGTTTCGTGTCCTTGCTGTCTCCTTACGCAAACTGGGCATGTAAAATTCTGCACTCCTCTTACATGTCTGAGGCCTGAGCATCTAAGGTGACACCACTGCCTGCAACATGTGCACATGACTGAATTTACACCTACTCCCTTCCCACAGCATCCACATGGATATTTTCCTGATTTAATATTTTCTCTTGCTTCTTTTCCAGTCACCATATACTTTGTTTTTTTTCCATATTAATTTTCAAAACTCTCTCCTCCATTCCTTCCTTCCATTTATTAAACTTTTCTTTCACTTCTTCTGCTGTCTCTGCATTTACTACCAAGTCATCTGCATACAGCAGCTCCCATGGTGCCTCTCCTCCTGCTTCCTTTGTTGCCTCCTCCATTACTGTTATAAACAAGAGCGGGCTAAGGGCAGATTCCTAGTGAACTCCCACTCCAATTTTGAACACATCTGATGCTCCCACCACTGTTTTCATTCCTCATTTTGTACCCTCATATAGTCCCATCACCGATTCAACCAATCTTTCCGGTACTCTTTGTCTTCTCATGCCCATCTTATAATTTCCCCTGGTATTCTGTCAAACGCTTTCTCTAGAGCTACAAAAACATGATACAATCTCCTCCTCTTCTCCATAAACCTTTCCTGAAGTCCTGTCATAGTACATATTGCTCCACTTGTTGATCTTCCAGAGCAAATGCCAAACTGATATTTATCAATTCTCATTATCCTTCTCAGCCTCTTCTCCAGGACTTTTTCATATACCTTCCCGCCATGCTCCAGTAACCTTATCCCCCTAGAGTTACCACATTTCAAAGCATCTCCTTTCCCTTTAGAAATAGGTATAGTGTAGCTTCCTTTCTAATCTTCTGGTATTTCTCCCTTTTTTAATACAAACAACGGAAAAACAATTCAAGCAAAGCGATGCAATACCGACATCGGCAGGAGCTATCTCTCGAATAGAGTTGTTCGCCACTGGAACAGCCTTCCTGCAGAAGTGGTTAGCGCAGAGACAATCAACTCCTTCAAGAAACGCATTGATCGCCACTTTGGAGTGAACTGAACGTTCCCAAGAGTAGGTGCACAAGTGCTTTAATCCTTCCCTGCAAGCCACTCCTATGGCAAACGGATTGATTAAATCACTGAACGCAGGCAGCCTAGTAAAGAGCCAACAGGCTTTCTGCTGCCTGCTAGTCCATGTTTCCATGTTTCCTCCTCCTCCTACTACTACTACTACTACTACTACTATAAACACTCGCCTGCGCCAGAACGGGCTGGGCCGACCATCAGGACCCACCTGGAAGAAGCCTTGGGCCGACCATCAGGACCCACCGGGAAAAAGCCTACCGGCGCTATAGGCCGCGACGTAAACAAAAAAAAACAAAAAAAAAAACTACTACTGCTGCTCCTTCTTTTTTCTTTGCACCTTTACCTGTACTGCTACTTTCAATAATGGACGAAGAAAAATAGCTTTCAGATCAAGAGCCATTATGTTATTTTTTTTTTCCGTTCAGCTCATCACTTTCGACCTTTTCAAAACACGCGCCAATATGTTGCATAACACAATTTTGTTTAAAAAAAAAAAAACGCGTAGAATAGTAAGCGTCGGTAATGCTCTCGAGGCACAAAACACTCGCGTTGATCAGACTATATATTATCTTTTTATATATATATATATATATATATATATATATATATATATATATATATATATATATATATATATATATATATATATATATATATATATATATATATATATATATTTTCTTTCTTTTCTTTTTCTTTTTTTCCCCTTGCTGTCAGAGCCTCCGAGTCAGCGAGCCTTTCAACACACAAGTTCATTTTCGCGTTCACATAATTTCTGCCTTTTATCTGTTTTTTTTTTCACGTCACCTTGAATGCAAATTGATTGGTGTGTGTGTGTGTGTGTGTGTGTGTGTGTGTGTGTGTGTGTGTGTGTGTGTAATTCACCGCTTGGTCTGCTGCGGGTCTCTCTCCAGACAGCCAGCCGTTCCCCTACGGAAGAGCACAGAGCTCGTAGTACCGATCTTTGGGTAAGACTGAGACCACTCACAAACAACACACCGCGACAACGAGGTCACAACTCCTTGCCTGACGTCGCGTACCTACTCACTGCTAGGTGAACAGGGGCTACACGTGAAAGAAGATAATCCCAACTTATCTTTACCCGGCCGGAGAATCGAACCCCGGTCCTTCTAGTTGTGAGGCAGACGCTCTATCCACTATGCTACCGGGCCGTGTGTGTGTGTGTGTGTGTGTGTGTGTGTGTGTGTGTGTGTGTGTGTGTGCAGACCGCAGACCCTTTCATCCCCTGCTAGTTATTTATCATGATCTCGTTGGCTTATGTTTAGTGTGTGTTTTGTTTTACGTATGTAAGAACATTTTCCAGGTAATTAAGTTATCTATTGTTTCATCTTTTCGTCGTCTTTCATGCAATTCAGTGTTTCATGAAATTTAGTGTTCCAAAACCAATTACAATCCTTTCCCTTGCGCTAATTAACATTGTAAATGTTTGCTTATTTTATATAATTCATTTGTGAACGAATATATTTTCACGTAACCTCATTTCTGCATCGCTTAATCTACTCATCTTTTCTGGAGACGTAATTCCGTGTGTTGAAAGCAGTCACAAATATTATCTATTTTTTTCCGACTGAATTAATGATGTTACTTCATTTTGTTTATTTTTTACATATTTTTTCGCAACTCCGTACAATTCCCAGTAACTTGATTTCGAATTTCGCATAATCTATTTCTTCCTCTGTTATGCAAACGTAATATCGCGTGTGTCCAGTGCAATTATTATCTCTCCTGGTTTGCATTATTTCTGCAAGTGTTTGTCAATGTTTGTGGAGTGCATTCAAACATAATTTTTTTTTCAAGCATCACAACTTCTGCATCTGCTTAATCTATTCGTCGTCTGTTATGCAAACGTGTCTTCCTCCTCTTCTTCTTCTTCTTTTTATTCTTATTGTTCTTCTTCTTCTTCTTCTTCTTCTTCTTCTTCTTCTTCTTCTTATTATTATTATTATTATTATTATTATTATTATTATTATTATTATTATTATTATTATTAGAGAAGGGGAGAAAATATTGGACTTTTGTCACGGCAGGGGACTGGTTGTGGCAAACACTATGTTCAAGAAAGAAAAAGAAAAGATGGCAACGTATACAAGTGGAGGAGTGGAAACGCAAGTAGACTATATAGTGTACAGAAAGGATGAAGATTTTTGGATAAAACACATGAAGGTGATCCCGGGGGAAGCGTGCCTGCCACAACGTAGACTTTTGTGTGCTGACGTAGTCACGAAGGTAGGGAGGAAAAGATAAAAAAGAAGAAAGAAAAATAAAAGTGTAGAAGGTGAGGGAGGAGGAAATCAGAAGAGTTTGAACAAATAGTGAAAAAGGAAAATGAGGAAAATAATGGAGGATGGTAACAATTGAAAGAAAATATCATGAAAGCAGGGAGAGAAGTGTGTGCTGAGACAAAAGGAATTAGAAGAAAGGAAAGAGAGACATGATGGTGGAATGGAATAGTACAGCAGGCCATCAAGGAAAAGAAGGAGGCATACAAGAAATGGCAGAAGACAAAGGAGGAGGAAGATAGAGAGGTGTTTAAAGAAAAGAAGAAAAGCAAAAACAGAGGTAGCGAAGGCAAAGAAGAAAGCAACAGAAGAGTGGGTGAGGGAGAGAGAAGGGAGATTTAAAAAAAAAATATGTTTAAAATTGCAAAACATATGAAAAGAGAAAGAGCAGATGTAGTTGGGGCAAAGTTTGTAAAAGATGAGGGAGGGAACATCATGGTGAAAAAAGAAAAGATATTGGAAAGGTGGAGTAAATATTTCAGTGAACTGTTAAATGAAGAAAATAAATATACGATAAATGAAACTGAAATAGCAAAAGGCCCACATGAAAAAAATACGGAAGAGGAAGTAAAAGAAACACTTAAGGAAATTAAAATAGTAGAGCAGCAGGACCCTCATGGCTAACTGTAGATTTAATAAAAGCAGCAGGGAAGGAAGGAGTGGTGGAATTGACAGGAGTGTTAAACGATGTATTAAAAAGGGAGAAATACCAGAAGATTAGAAAGGAAGCTACACTATACCTATTTCTAAAGGGAAAGGAGATGCTTTGAAATGTGGTAACTCTAGGGGATAAGGTTACTGGAGCATGGCGGGAAGGTATATGAAAAAGTCCTGGAGAAGAGGCTGAGAAGGATAATGAGAATTGATAAATATCAGTTTGGCATTTGCTCTGGGAGATCAACAAGTGGAGCAATATGTACTATGACAGGACTTCAGGAAAGGTTTATGGAGAAGAGGAGGAGATTGTATCATGTTTTTGTAGCTCTAGAGAAAGCGTTTGACAGAATACCAGGGGAAATTATAAGATGGGCATGAGAAGACAAAGAGTACCGGAAAGATTGGTTGAATCGGTGATGGGACTATATGAGGGTACAAAATGAGGAATGAAAACAGTGGTGGGAGCATCAGATGTGTTCAAAATTGGAGTGGGAGTTCACTAGGAATCTGCCCTTAGCCCGCTCTTGTTTATAACAGTAATGGAGGAGGCAACAAAGGAAGCAGGAGGAGAGGCACCATGGGAGCTGCTGTATGCAGATGACTTGGTAGTAAATGCAGAGACAGCAGAAGAAGTGAAAGAAAAGTTTAATAAATGGAAGGAAGGAATGGAGGAGAGAGTTTTGAAAATTAATATGGAAAAAAAACAAAGTATATGGTGACTGGAAAAGAAGCAAGAGAAAATATTAAATCAGGAAAATATCCATGTGGATGCTGTGGGAAGGGAGTAGGTGTAAATTCAGTCATGTGCACATGTTGCAGGCAGTGGTGTCACCTTAGATGCTCAGGCCTCAGACATGTAAGAGGAGTGCAGAATTTTACATGCCCAGTTTGCGTAAGGAGACAGCAAGGACACGAAACTGAAAGAGATGAACTAGAGGTGAATGGAGGAAGGATGGATGAGGTAGAACATTTCTTGTTATTTGGGAGATGTTCTGGACTGTGAGGCGGGAGTAGAGAGGACAGTGAGAGCAAGAGTGGCGGCAGCGTGGTTAAAGTGGGGCGGCTAGTCTGCTCGTGAAACGTAGCATCCCTCTAAAGAGCAGAGCAGGGGTGTACCAAGCGTGTATTAGATCAGTGATGTTGTATAGAGCAGAGACATGGGCTCTGACTAGAAATTTGACAGAGGTATTGAGAGCAAGTGATCGCAGAAGGCTGAGGTATATAGCGGGGATCAGGTGGCAAGACAGGGTGTCTAGTGCAGAGGTAGCTAACAGATGTGGAGAAGAGGACCTGGAAACAGTGCTCAGAAGGGAAAGGCTCCGATGTTTTGGACATGTAAAGAGAACAGATGAGGATACAGTGCTGGTAGTTGTGGAGAGATTAGAGGTAGAAGGAAGGAGGCCAGTTGATAGACCTTGGGAACGTGGAGAAGTGTATCCAGGAAGACTTGGCATTGATGGGATTGGATGAGCATAGGGCAGAAAACACAGTAGAATGGAGGAGAGCCATAAAGTGTTCAACCGCCCAGGAAAAATTAAAACGGATTATTATTATTATTATTATTATTATTATTATTATTATTATTATTATTATTATTATTATTATTATTATTATTATTATTATTATTATTATTATTATTATTATTATTATTAATTATCATTATTATTATTATTATTATTATTATTATTATTATTATTATTATTATTATTATTATTATTATTATTATTGTGGTTATTGTGTTATTGTCGTTCATACTATTACTATTATTTTATTATTACTATTCTTTACTGGTATTTTTGTCATTATTATAATCACATA
This sequence comes from Eriocheir sinensis, assembly GCF_024679095.1. Taxonomy (NCBI): domain Eukaryota; kingdom Metazoa; phylum Arthropoda; class Malacostraca; order Decapoda; family Varunidae; genus Eriocheir; species Eriocheir sinensis. Next base: position 142,661 of record NW_026112159.1, read on the forward strand.
GTATTTTCCTGTATGTATTAAGCCAGCAAATGTCTACCTTACATTATTTGTATCTTTCATAGTCAGTTTCAATCATGATCGACGCGGCCCCGCGCTGTTTAACCAAGTCATCTTCCAGGCAAATGCAATTCATGTGTTTCAACTGCAATTACATTATTTTCCTTGCGTGCAATAATCCGGTAAATGTCGATCTATATTTTGTGTTTCATTTATTCTGGGCATTAATGAAACTGCCTGCAGAATACACGTCAGTAATTAATCAATTACAGCTATCCACCAACTCCTTTCCTCTTTGACCTTTTCATCTTTGTCCCATCAGGCGCGTTCATTGATTCCTCCTCCTTTAAAAGAAAACAAAAAGGAGAGAACATGAGTAAGAAAGTAAAATAATGAGGAAGAAGGAGAGAGTGGAGAAGGTGGAAGACAGAGAGGATGAGAATTGGCGATCAAATTTGCATGTGGAAGAAGGAAAAAACGAGAAAAAGAGTACCGGGAAATGGATGAAAAAACGAAAGAGGAAAAGGAGAATGACGAAGGAAGTGAACGAGAAATGGGAGGAAGGAGGAAGAGGGAGGAAGAAGAGTGCTGATAGGGTAGGGGAAGGATATCAACTGAATGTGGCAAAATAAATAAAGAGGAAGAGGAAGGAAAAATGGATATAATGTGGAAGACGAAATAGTTAACAAAGAGAAACAAGAGAGCATTGCATATAATAAAAAGAAGAGTGAGGAAGAGGAAAAGAGAGAGAATGACTGTAAAGTGCTGAAAGAGGATTAAGGAACTGGAAAAACTGAACGTGTAAGTGGGAAGAAAGAGGGAGAGGAAGAGGGAAGGCGAGAGTGGAGGTGAAAGGGAGATGAATGGGAAGTTTGATGGGAGGAGAGAGTGGAAGGCAGGACTGCGGTGGAGGCGGTGGAGATTAAAGGTGGAGGAGAAGGAGGAACGGGAAAGATGGAGGAGAGGGAAAGAGATAGAGGAAAGATGAGAGAAACAGGAAATGTGGAAGAGAAGGAGAGGGAGGAGCATGAAAGATGAAGGAGATGGAGAGGGAGGAACAGGAAAGGTGGAGGAGATGGAGGAAAGTGAAAGGTGGAGGAGAGGGAGATGGAGGAACAGGAGAGGTGGAGGTAAAGAGGGGAGAGGAAAAGGAAAATGTAAACAAATAAATAAATATGTGTATAGATGAGAATAAATTAGAATATCAACAGAAGAGAAGTTTGTTTGTCGATCTTGTAAATGATATAACTGGATGTATTTGGAGATAATATGAGAAGGGAAAAGAAAATTGTGAAATGAATACAAAGAAATTATAATCGCAGTCGGCAAAAGAAAAATATCAAATTGATGCTTTAATTAGCGTGTTGGAGATAAGTGCAAAGGCCTTAAGTGAAAAATGGGAAAGTGTAAAAGATAATACAAATATTGAAAAAGTTTTTGGAATATTTAAAGAAGTAATGGTAACTGCAACAAAAAAAGTGTTAGGGATGAAAGTGGTGAGAGATGGAAAAAGAAAAGGAAATCCCTGGTGGACAGAAGAGATAAGGAGGATTGTAAAAGAGAAAAGGGAACTTTTTAAGAAAACTCAAGAAAGAAATGTGTCTGAACAAGTAAAAAGGGAAAGGAAAAAGAAATATAGAGAATGCAAACTGAAATTAAAACAAGCAATACAAGTAAGTAAGAAGAGAGTTGACGAAGACTTCGGAAAAAGACTAAGTGAAAAATATAAAGGAAACAGGAAATCGTATTGGAAAGAAGTAAAAAACGAAAGAAATGCAGAAAATATCTCCTCAAGTAAAATAGATGCAGCTATGGATGTGAATGGAAAGATGTTGAAAGACGGGGAAGCTGTGAAAGAGATGGAGAGAATATTTCAAAAACTTAATGAATTTTGAGGATGGACGTCCAGCAGCTGTAACAGCAGCAGTTTTGAGTAGAGGTAGAGGAGGAGTATATAAAGAAAGGAGCATAACATATGAAGAAGTAAATCAGGCAATACAAATATTAAAAAATGGAGAGGCAGCAGGAACTGATGGACTCACAGCAAAAAAGTTGAAGTGTGGAGGAGATGTAGTCGTTAAATGGATGGTCAAGATATGTGAAGTAGCATGGAAGGTGGCAGCAGACTGGACGAAAGCCATCATTGTCCCAGTTTACAAGGGGAGGGCAGGAGAGGGGAATGTGGGAGCTATAGAGGTATAAGTCTCCTGAGTATACCCGGAAAGGTATATGGAAAAGTCATATTAGAGAGGATGCAAAGACTTGAAGAAGAGAAAATCAGTGAAGAACAAGGAGGCTTCAGGAAGGGAAGGGGATGTGGATCAGATATTTGCTTTCAGGATGGTAGTAGAAAAAATAATAGCAAAAGGAAAGAAACTATACGCTGCCTTCATGGATTTGGAAAAAAGCTTATGACAGAGTCGATTGGATTACATTGTGGGATGTTTTAAAGATTGATGGTGTGGGAGGAAAACTGCTTAGTGCAATAAAGTCTTTCTATAAGGATGCATCTGCATGTGTCAAAATTACTGGAGAAACAAGTGAACATTTTGAGATAAAAGTGGGCTTAAGACAAGGGTGCGTCATGTCACCATGGTTATTCAATATTTATATGGATGGTGTTATTAGAGAAATTAAGGGCAAAGTTGGGAAAGTTGGAGTAAGACTGTTCGATGAGGGAAGGAAGTGGGTACTGAATTCGATACTGTTTGCTGATGACACGGTGTTCAATGCAGAAAATGAAAGTGACCTACAAAATTTGGTCAGTGTTTTTGATAGTGTATGAAATAGGAGAAAGCTGAAAGTAAATATCAACAAAAGTAAAGTGATGATTTGTGAGCGAAGTAGAAGTGAGGTTGTAGATTTTGTATGCCCATATAGAGTGGGAATTGAATGTGAAAAAGAATGCAAAATAATTTTGAATGGTGAAGAAATGGAGGAGGTCAATGAGTTTAAGTACCTTGGATCAGTTATGTGTAAGCATGGTGGTATGGAGGGAGAGACAAGAGAAATACAATAATAGTACCAACCCTCACGTATGCAAGTGATAAGTGGGCCTGGAATGAAAGTCAGAGGTCTAGAGTGCAGGCAGTGGAAATGAGTTATTTGAGGAGTGCTTGTGGTGTGAGTAGAATGGATGGAATGAGTAATGAAAGTGTGTACGAGCGTTTTGGAATGTGTCACAGGGGTGAAGGGAAGAAGTGTGGAGTGGTGGAAGAAGTGAAGCGACAGACTTTACAGTAGTTTGGCCACATGGAGCGAATGGAGGAGAGTAAGATAACCAGAAGGGTGTATGTGAGTGAGATAGAGGGAGGGAATACTGGAGGACGACCTCCAGTGAAAGGAGGGATAGGGTGCATGAGTACGTTAGGGAGAGGTGGGAAAGATCTTTGAGAAACTTTGAGGAGGCAAGGAGGGAGTGTCTGGCTAGAGAAAGTTGGAGGCTCTTGTGCCGTGGCCATCCCCTGGTGGGAACTCCTAGGAGCAGGCGTCGATGAAATGATGATGATGATGATGAGACAAGTGCACTTAATAGAAGAAGGTAATGAGACGGAAGTGAAGTTTATGAAAAGCAGAAAAAAAAACTTTATTAGCACCGGATAGAGACACTAGTACCGTTTCCAGTATGGCAAGGCAAGTAGTGTAAAAAAAGTTGAAGCAGCATTGTAAAAAGAGTAGTATAAGAAGTGAAGGCAAAAGGTACGGAAGGAATAACAGAAAGGAATAAACTTTCAGCTAATATGAACGAATGATGTTTTCAGTAATGGATTTTAATTACTAAGGAGTGGAAATTGATTAGTTCTAATTAGTGAAGAAAATTTGCGTGCTGAGTTGTAAAATGTGTCCTGGAGGTGACTACAAAGAGTAAGGATGGGAAAAAAAGTGTCAGAAATACATTAAAAAAATAAACCGAATAAAGTTTTCAGTAAAGCATTTTAATTAGTAAGATAAGGAATGGTGGAGCCAAAATAATTAAGAGGTGAATAATAAGTTAATGCAAGGCGTGTGGACGGCAGGATACTGTTATAAATATATTAAAAAGCAACGGATGAAAGGAGGCGCATTTCAATCAGCATAAGGTAAAGTTGGAGGCATACGCTGTAGCAGCGCGTGCCTCGGTGCTTATATCCGTAGCATTGGCCCTTGAGCCTGTGGTGGGAGGGAGCCCATTACCCTGGGACACAGGGCCAGTGTGACATCCGGGCTACCACAGTTTACCTTCCCCAGGTTTCCCCAGGTACCCATTTATCGACCAGCCCGAAAGGGAGGATGAACAGCTGGGTGAGCTGGACGCCGACTGCCCGGGCCGGGATTCGAACCCGGGCTAGCGGAGTAGTAGCCAGGCGCGCTGACCACTAGACCACGGAGGCGTAATCAGTATAAGCTGGAGGCAAAATAAGTAAAAGGTGATCAAAAGGTGAGTTCAAAGAATGTTGGACGAAAGTTAGGAAAAAGTACTCACAATAAAAGATCAAATAAGTTTTTTACCGATGCGTTTTGACTAGTTACAAAAAGGCTGAGGTGCACTGATTCAAAGGTGAAAAGGTGAGTGGAAAGAAAGTCCTTAGAGAGCAAGGCAGTGTTAACATATCACCGGATAAAAGGGAATAATAATCCTTTCAGAAACGCATTTTATCCAGTGTTAGAAAATATGACTTAGTGGTAAACTTAATACATCATCTAATGTATTAGCGGTAATTGAGTAATTGCCCTGTTGAGCTAGTCAGCTAGAAAGACAAAAAAAATATAACGCAGAGGCTGAGGAAAACATATACGAGGTGAAGGAAAATAAGAAAAATAATGTGAAGGTAAAATACCAGAAACAACAACAAAAAGACAATTAATAAGTCCTGGGAAAAAATAACGATTGAGGAGGATTGGACATATAAAATATGATGAATACAAAGTGGTAAAGGTAGAGTAAACATAAATGTTAGGAAATATGCACACAAGAACAATGAATAACAGAGAACATGAAATATTAAATGCATGAAAGATGGACAAGAGCGAATAACGAACAGCACATCCCGCGAAGGGACAATCGCCGGTAGCCACTCGCTAACCCGCCGCCGCCAACCTTCGTCCATTAGTAACGAGCAGCACATCCCGCGACGGGACAATCGCCGGTAGCCACTCGCTAACCCGCCGCCGCCAACCTTCGTCCATTAGTAACGAGCAGCACATCCCGCGACGGGACAATCGCCGGTAGCCACTCGCTAACCTGCCGCCGCCAACCTTCGTCCATTAGTAATCAAGGTAAAAAGAGTTTGTGTTAATATTTTTCTTCGTGCGCCGCGTCCTGTCCATTACGAACGAGAACTTCACGGCCAGAAACGTTACAGAAAAATATAGATTCAGTTCTCAGTCCGCATTATACACTTCACGTTTTATTCCCCATACTTTTACTTGTGCTGAAAGACGATTTTTTCATCACGGCACGAAAAATTTATCAATGTTACCAAAACATTCTACTCAATTCCCATTCTGCATAACACAATTAGCATTTTCTTCTAATTATTTTCCTACATAAATCAGCACCACCTAAGATCCAATATAGCCTTTTTTCTCTTATCTTAGCGTGCACTTTTCTTCTTTTATTAATCCCATCATTAATTTCTTTATTGTTATTTTTTCTCTCGCTCACCTTCGTTCACATTATCATTTTATCTTTCCAATTGTCCCCGTAAAACTTTCAACTGTTGCGCGAACACGCACACATACACACATACACACACACACACACACACACACACACGACATTCTTTCCTTGGATATATTCTCTTTTCATAAAACAACATTCCTTTCTTCATAAATACCTAATAATTGTTTGCTTGAGACTCAGAACGCACTTTCCTCAACACACCAACGCCACACACATGTAAAAATGAACAAATTAGTTTCTTTTAACAAAAAGTAACACAAAACACCGTTCATAATTTCCCATCGATAATACATGAATCAACATCAACATGAAACATAACATTATATTCAACATTACGATCAAAACAGTCCATTCGTATCAACACTCACTCATCCCACATGCATGGGTAGGCGGTGGCCGAACTGGTAGCGTACTGGGCCCACATTCACCGCGTGATGGACGACGCGGGTTCGAATCCCCACGCTACCACTCGGATTTTTCAGTCCCCGCCGAGTGGCTTAAAACTACCCACATGCTGTCCTGAAGACCACCCATCAACCCGGACTCTAGAGGAAGCCGTCCAAGCGAGTCAAGAACGAGTTCCGGGGGGCAGCATGAGCCAATGCAAGATGGCGCCACTATAAACACTCGCCTGCGCCAGAACGGGCTGGGCCGACCATCAGGCCCCACCTGGAAGAAGCCTTGGGCCGACCATCAGGCCCCACCACGAAGATGCCTACCGGCGCAACAGGCAACGACGTAAAAAAAAAAAAAAAAAAAAAAAACCCTTTTTATCCTTTCCTCCTCCTCCTCCTCCTCTTGCTCCTCCAAATCACACAAAACACACACATCCTTAATAGAGGAAGACCTAATACCCTCGCAGCCGTTTTTCTGTTGCAATACTACGACTAGCCGATAAAAAAAAGGAACCACAATCCCCTCCAATCCCATTTTCTGCCAAGGAAGGACGTGAGCAAGCGGAAAAAAAACACCCGAACCGAAAACGGACAAAAAAAAAGGGGAGAGAGTAAAAGGAATACGCTAGGCACTGACGGGGTCCAAAAATATCCAATTGCTCAGTCATGCTCTCAGTCTCTGCCGAAACGAAGGCAGAACATTATGGTGGGAGGGGTGTGTCGGGCAGGGCCGGGCAACACGGGGACGGGAGGCGCGGCAGGGTGCTCTGACCTCTCCTGACCCCGCACGGAAGGCCCGGAGTGGCTGGCCTCGCCCCTGTCCTCACCGCCCGCCCCGCACACACCAAATTAGGTCTTGGCTCCAACAGCGACCTCCATGATTTGCATTTCCGCTCTCTCTCTCTCCCCGCCAGATGGCTTCCCATGCCTGACGGGCCGCTACGTTAAGGCACAATTCCCCGGCTTCGCCGCACACTCACCTGCCCACGCACACACGTACACATATATCAGGCACAGGCACACACACACAGGTACACACACACACAGACAAAGACTACACACACACACACACACACACACACACACACACACACACACACACACACACACACACACACACATTTCATATTTTTTTAAACTTTTCTTAAGTTGCTAAATACTCAAAATCGGCATATTTTTTTTCATATCTATCTCCTATTTTAAACCGATAATATGTATAAAACCGAATGTACTATACACCAAAAGATGCAGAACTGTAATACAAATAAAATGAGACTACTAAGAAGTCTCTATGACCTATTGTTGAAGACAAAATATTTTTCTTGACATTCAAATTATCGGGCCAAATATGACAATGATTATTAACGATGGATGCTTTATAGTTGTTTAACTAGATTTTTGGGATAGCATCAGACATTCCCAAGCACCTTAGACATCCACCTATTCAGCATTTGGGTACTTAAGTTTCGTCCCGCTCACAGAACACATGTCACAGTCATTATCATTGCCACCATGACTAGCATCGTGTTTTCTTCTTTTTATCCTTTTGTCTTACTTTTCTTGCTTTCCATTTCCTTATTATTGTCTTTTTTCTTATAAATGTTGCTCTTTTTTCAGTTATTATTTTTCTTCATGTTATTTATGTCATCATTTTTATCACCATTCCCTATACATCATCTTACGCTAACTTGCCCATTATCATCAGCTGCTGTTTATATGTGTAACAGTTTCATCATCTTTTACGTGTTTATTAAGTGAGAATCGTCTGCCAGGTCACCCAAAAAGTAAAACAACTACGTGGATGTGATTATTACAGTGGGAGCTTTTGAGAAGGCGTGGGAACTTTTGTGAAATCAGTGGGAACTTTTTTTTCAGTGGTGGTCAAATGACTACGAACTCCTGTAAATAAACAAAAACAATAACATCAATCAATAACACAAAAAAATAACGAAAAAAATTAACAAGAACAACGCTCTAAGGCATCACTAGATAACAAATACGAAATGACAACGAAAAAAAAGTCCAAGATATTCCTTCCCTCACCCGCCAATGAATGTGTTGATGTGCAAGGAAGATTATGTGTGGCAAACAGGGTGAAGGCGAATAACACACACACACACACACACACACACACACACACACACACACACACACACACACACACACACTCATTCACCGCTATCGTCGCTTCTACCGTCACGCTTGTAATGCCATAGCCGTATTTCACTGTTTGGGGGGAGCTGAGCCCCCCTCACCCCCTCTACCCACATCGCCTGCCCCCTTTACAATTGATCAATCAAATAGAACAAGAAAAAATCACAATTTGAAGATAGGTGGTAAAAGGTTCTCGTCGCACGAAGCTAAACACTTCTTCAATCGAGTTGTTAATGTTTGGAACTTTCTACCCTGTGATGTCGTTGATAGTACAACAGTTACGGCCTTCAAGAATAGATTAGACAAGTATTTTGAGTCCAACCAGACTCATTGTCGTAATAACGTTAAGGTAGGGCGGAACAGCTGGAATGGAGAAATGGGGTCAAGAATACTTTTTTTTTTTTTTTACATATTTTCATAGGAAAACTATCTAAAAAAACATATATGACAATGAGAACAATGGGAGCGGCTAGGAAAACGTTTTAAAGGGACGCGGTGCGCAGACATTTACACGCCCGGGTGGACTTTAAATCTTATGTACAAGGAGTTTCTGCTGTATTTTCTTCACTTAGGCTTGATGGGATACGCCGATATGGTACCCACGTGGTAGTGTGGAGGGGAGGGAGGGAGGCAGCAGTGACTTACTCAGCCAAACTGAGCCAGTGACCATTGTGTCGTCGTAGAGAGAGGAGGCTTCTTTGTCTCTACACTCGTTCCTGTTGTGCCTTACTGTTTAGAAGCGCTGAGAACTCTTTCTCTACCAGACTTTCAACCATGGGACTGACAAAGAAAGAGAAAGAGCGCATGAAGAAGATGACAGAGGAGAGAAGCAGGAAGAGGAGAGAGAAGAGAGAACAACACGAGGCGGGAGAGGCGGGGCCTGCAGCGAGGCTCGGGGCGGCACTACGTCATCAACCAGCTGATCCGGCCAGCGCCACACCCCCTCTTCCACCTCTGCCAACCACATCACCCCAACAGACATCAAATCCTGCCTCACGATCAAGTTTTAAACTTGACAATGTGCCTGAAGTGGAGATAAAAGAAACAAGTCACAGAAGATACAGATTTGTAGACATAGACAATGTGATTGAGTGGGCCACACGTTTTGCCAGGTGTGAGTGTGGAAGAAAAATGAATGTCAAGGAAGTTCTGGGACTTGGAAATGTGTCACACCTTGTGTCTACTTGCAGTGACTGTGACAAAGAGAGCTAAAAGCGCGAAGAATCATCAACTCATGGGACCCACTGTCAGTCACTGGAAATACGCGGTTGAGAAAAGAATGCATTTCCTTATTGTAAATACATTATATTGATAACTTTTGACTATTACATATTATATTAGTGTGTAGTATATGTTTGTAGTGCATATATGTAAAAATGAATGTAATCGTGCAATAAATAAATGCAATAACTAACAAAATATGTAATGTGAAAACTTTAAACGCGTTTTTCTCAAAACCACAAAAAATAACTTCAAAAATCAGTTCTGCAAAGAATACTCCATGGAGCTTGATGAAAATCACTACACTTATACATTTTGGGTGTATCTACATTTACAAGTAGCGGTTTTTTGAAATATTGAAAAGAAAATGGTTTTTGAGTGTTTTTTTGGTAAAAAATTGTGACGTAACGATTTACATGAAATTGCGACAACGATTACTCGCGAACTATACAAAATTTAGCAAAACCGCTACTTGTAAATATTTCTACAACATTCAACTACTACCATGCAAAATTTCGTAACTCTAAAACGAAAACTGTATTTTACGCTGATTTTTAAAGTCTTGACCTCATGAGGTCATGACCTGACCAATTAGCAGGTTCTACCTTTGGGATAGTATCTGAAACATGATTTTAAACATAATAGAGAAGTTTGAGGCAAAAATATTCAAAACTTTTTTTTTATGAATATTTTTTACCTACCCGTTCCGCCTGGCCCTACAGCTCCCTCTCTCTCTTACTCTCCTCCATGATCCCTTTTCTCTCTCTCTCCCTTCCCTCTTATCTGTACCTTCATCACCTCCCATCATTGCCCTACTTCCCAACCTCTTCCCACTCAACTCTTTTCAACCCCCTCCCCCTCCCCCTCCCCCTCCCCTTCCCGTCTCCTCATCACCACAAATCACGGTCGCCTGATGTTCATGCACTCCCCATCGCCCCATCCATCCTCCCTCTCCTTTATCTGACGCCACAATAGCCCCTTCCCTTCCTCCTTTCCCTTGTCCCTTCCCTAACCCTTCCTCGTCTCCCTTTATTCAGAGTCAGTTTCCCTTCCCCTCCCCTCCACCCTCCCTTCGTCTTGTGCTCTCTCTTATTTGCCCTTTACCTTTTATACATATTTCTTTCTCATTCCCTCGTCTTCTCTTTCCCAATACGTTTCACGCTCCATGCTTTTCCCTTCTATTTCTCCTTGTCTTCTTTGCTCTCCAACACTCCCCAGTTTTCGGAAGTCTGTTTGAAGGGAGGCAAAGACTGTCACGTAAAGGCGGCACATGTCATTCTCTTATACTGTACAAACTGCACTTGTCTTATTATTTTCCAACTTTTTCCCTTCTCTTTTTCGGGTGGTGGCTGGGACGGTCACTCCACACACAGACATTCACTAATCTATGTTTTCTTTCTATTCTCCTTCTTTCAGGGTGTAGGAAGGGGCAGGTACTCGATGATAATAATAAGAGCAAAGAAAGAAGAAATGAGGGAAGGGAAAAGAAAAAAAAAGAAAGCGGAGTAGAGGAAAAGAGGAAATTAAGCTGGGAGAGATGGAGGGAAAGATGACTTAATCGATCACACATGCAGTTTCCAAGACTCCTCCTTTCGGGAGTTGAGAGGGGGAGAGGGGGGGGGGGAGCTGCACATACAAAGAGTCACATGCATGATTTTTTTCTTCTAAGGAAATGAATGGTGGAAGAGATGGAGGAAGAGATAACACAAACGGACGCACATACACATTTCAATCCTTCTTCTTTCGGTCAGTGAGAGGGCGGGGTACTCCATATGCAAAAGATCACACATGTATATTTTTTCCCTCCCAAAGCCTCGATCTGCAGAAAGGCAACAGTAATGGCGGAGCAAACGTCGACTTCCAGCACTTGGCGTATGGCTCGGGCCGCAACCTGCACTGAATGCGAAATATCATCCTCTTGCCTAGCCATTCATGCAGGGAGATGGTGGTGGGGATTAAGGGAGGAGGAAGGGGGAGGGAGGAAGGGGAAGGGAGGAAAGGAGAGGAGGAGAGAGCGGAAGAGGGTGAAGAAAGGGGGAGGGAGGAAGGAGAAGGAGGGAAGAGAGAGCAAGGAGGAGTAGGAAGAGAGTGATGCGGAAGTAGAAAGAGTAAAAGATGCGGAAAGAGATGAGAGGGAGAGGAGAAGGAGGAAGAAGATGGGGGGAGAAGGGCAGAATGAAGGGGAGAGGTGGAAAGGGTGAGGCAGGAAGTGTTGAAGATGTGGGGGAAAAGAGAGCAAAAGGAGAAGCAAGGGAGTGATGCGAAAGAAAAAAAGAGTAAAAGATGCTGAGGGAGAGTAAGAGGAGGCAGAGGATGGAGTGTGCGAGTAATAAGAGAGAGGGGAAGGGAAGGGGGGGAATGGAGGGAGAGTGTGTTGAGATGGGGAGGAGGAGAGAGCAGGAGCGAGGAAGGGGAGAGGTGGAGATAGAAAGAGTGGATGATGGGGAGGGAGAAAGTAAGGGGATGGAGTGTGAGGGAGAGGAAGACGGGGAGGGAAAGGTATATATGGAGAAAAATAGAGGAGGAGGAGGAGGGAAGGGAGAGGGAAAGTTAGAAGGAATTATAGAGGGAGAAGAAAGGGGAGATAGAGAGGTGAGGGAAAGGTAGCGGGCAGGATGTAGGAGAGGATTGAAAAATGAAACTGAAAACAGAACAAAATATAGGGAAGGATTATGGAAGGAAAAGATGGAAAGGATGGTGAGTAATGGAGTAGGATGAAAGAAAATATGAGAAGGGAAACGGGAAAGGATGGATGGAAAAGATATGGCGGCAAGGAGATATGGAGGAAAAAAGGGAGAATATAAGAAAAAGCAAAACAATAAAAAAGAATAAAAAGGACATAGAAAGGAACAAAAAAAACAATAGGAAACTCACCAAAATAAAGGAAAATAATCAATAAAGGAAATAAAAAAGATATAAAAGGAGAACAACGAAAATGCAAGAGAGGAATAGAAAAGCAGAGAGGAAGTAGGCAAATTTAAAGAAGGAGAAATAAAAGGAAAGAAGACAAAGAGAAGCAAAGAAAAGAGAGAAGGAAACAAGGAGATAAAGAGGCTGCCGGAAGATAAACTACGAACTGTTGAAGAGACAAAAGGACGGAACGATTTATAAAGAAGAAAAAGGAGAAAGGAGAGACAATGACAAATGGAGACAGGAAGAGGAAGAAAGTGACAGGAAGAGGAAGAAAGAGACAGGAAGAGGAAGAAAGAGACAGAAAGAAAAAAAGAAAGAAAACAAACAAATTATATATAAACAGAAGACACACGGAACGCGAAGACAAGAGAGAAAGCGAAGTAATGGACGTGGAAGTGTTGTAGAAAATTGGAGAGAAAAAACAAAAAAAGCAGACGTGAATGTAGTGGAAAAAGAGAAGATAAAAATGTTTGCAAGGATAGAAAAATCTTGAAAAATGGAAACGAATAAACAAGAAAGAAGAAGGAAAAAAAGGAGGGGAGAAAACAAGTTAGGGATGAAGGAGAAATGAACAAGAGGAAGTAACTAAAGAGATTAAGAAAGAAAGAGAGAGAAAAAGAGAGAGAGAGAGAGAGAGAGAGAGAGAGAGAGAGAGAGAGAGAGAGAGAGAGAGAGAGAGAGAGAGAGAGAGAGAGAGAGAGAGAGAGAGAGAGAGAGAGAGAGAGAGAGAGAGAGAGAGAGAGAGAGAGAGAGAGAGAGAGAGAGAGAGAGAGAGAGAGAGAGAGAGAGAGAGAGAGAGAGAGAGAGAGAGAGAGAGAGAGAGAGAGAGAGAGAGAGGGTTGAGGTTGAGGAAAGAGAGCAAAGAGGAAGTGTGAAGTGTTTAAGAAATAGGCCGAGATTTGATCCTCGAGTTATTTGTTTCTTCTTGACGCGGGAAGGAAGGAAGGGAGAGAGGAAGGAAGGAAGAGAGGAAGGAAGGAAGGAAGGAAGGATGTGAGAGAGGAAGGAAGGAAGAGAGGAAGGAAGGAAGGAAGGAAGGAAGGGAGAGAGGAAGGAAGGAAGGGAGGAAGAAAGGAAGGAAGGAAGGGAGGGAGGAGGAGAAGAGAGGAAAGCCAGATCCAGTTTTCTGTATCATTTGCACTTTCTTTTTGTGTGTGTGTGTGTGTGTGTGTGTGTGTGTGTGTGTGTGTGTGTGTGTGTGTGTGTGTGTGTGTGTGTGTGTGTGTGTGTGTGTGTGTGTGTGTGTGTGTGTGTGTGTGTGTGTGTGTGTGTGTGTGTGTGTGTGTGTGTGTGTGTGTGTGTGTGTGTGTGTGTGTGTGTGTGTTGTGTGTGTGTGTGTGTGTGTGTGTGTGTGTGTGTGTGTGTGTGTGTGCCACTTTGGTAGTCATCCAGCGCTCGTCTCTTTCGTTTCAAGTATTTTTCAATTCGTTTTATTTTTTCTGCTTCGTTTTAAAACATTTTCGTGTCTGTTCGTTGCTTCGTTAGTCTCTTAGTCAAGCAATCAGTCGGTCAGTTCTCCAGTTTGTCTGTCTGAATTTGTTTCTCTGTCTATATGAACGTTGTTTATGACTCTCCCTTGCTTATCTGTCAGAGTGTCTATCTGCCTGTCTGTCTGTCTGTCTGTCTGTCTGTCTGTCTATTTGTGTATTTACCTGTATTTGCCTTTGTTTGTTTATCTGTCTGTCTGTCTGTATCTGTCTATCTATCATAGATAGGGGGGGCCCTCTCTCTCTCTCTCTCTCTCTCTCTCTCTCTCTCTCTCTCTCTCTCTCTCTCTCTCTCTCTCTATATATATATATATATCTGTGCCATCGGGGTCGTGTACGGCAGGAAACGTTTCAGGCTTCGCTAAACTAAAACCTTGACTCGCGAGGCTCAGGGCGGAGAAAAGAAAGAGAAAATAAGAAAGAAACTGCACAGAAAGAAAAATATATACAGCACTTCGGAGATATAAAAGCCAAAGCAACAAGAGAAAGAGCACAAAAAAAGGAGAGACACTTGCACACCTTTGCTTTAAAAATAAAGAATATAATAAATAGCAAACAGAGAAGTAAATATCATGATACTTAAAGATGAAAAAGCAAAAAGGCAAAGATCACAGGAAAATAAAATACAAAGGAGATGAAATACATGCAAATCTTCACCTTCCTGCTCCACTCCCCCCTAAAACTTAAGAAAAAAAGAAAATGAACTGCAAATAAAGAAAACAAATGTCAGAGCAATGGCGTGGCAACAGGTAAAAAAAAATAAAGGTTAAAACAAAAAGAACTAAAGAAAATCTGGAAACCTGTGCGCACCTTCACCCCTCAACTAACTAAAAGAAAAAATAATGAATTGCTCGGGAAGGAAAACAATAACAACGTTAAAATGAAGAAGAAGAAAAATAGAAATTCAAATTGCATTCACCGGACACCTGATGCAGCAGACCAACAAAGAAAAGAATGAGAAGCTAAAAAGAAAACAACAAATAACTCAACCTGCATCAACCAAACACTAAACATTAAAAAAACAAACTTATATACCAGAGAAAAAAATGAAATATAACACTGACAAAAAGTGATGAAACAGAATCCAGCAGTGACTTTAATTCAGAAAAAAATAAGAGGACTATTATTGAAAAGAAAACAAGTAAGAATACTAATGAAAACAGTTTACTGGAAGACAAAAAAAAAAAAAAAAAAAAGCACATCTCAGAATAAACAAACGGAAGTTATCAGCAAGGAACAGTTAGTGAAAGAATATAAAAACCACAAGAAAAATCAAAAGTAAAAAATATAAAACAAATTGAAATAGTTTAGTTAGACACCGATGGGAAATCAGAGAGCAGCCTTCAACACATTCACTCACACAAAACATTACGAACATTCATCAAAGAAAAAACACATTGAAAAACAAAAACAACAAATGGTTAAGTGGATGGCCATAAATACCAAAGACACCCCCGCTAAGTTTATCGAGTGGAAAATGGAAAAAGAGAGTGGAATTAGAGGCACGGAGGGAAAAGGGAGATAGGGAGGGAGGGAGGAAGAGAGGGAGGGAGAGAGGGACATGAAGGCAGGCAGGTGGAGGGAAAGGAAGATGTATAGGTAGGTGAAAGGAACAAAGGAGAGAGAAGTAAGGAGAGGTGGAGGGAGAAAGCGAGGGATATTTGCAGGAAGGCAGAGAAAGGGAGAAACAAAAAAGGGAAGAGAGGAAGGATGGAGGTGGAAGAGAGGTAGATAAATTCGTAAGAAAGAAGAGAGGAGGCAGATAATTAGAAAGATAGGTGAACAGAGGGAGAATATTGAAAGTAGGCAGAGAGACGAAACACAGAAGGCAGAGAAGTAGAGTTAGGGCTGGATAGTTAGTTTACTGACCACACAGTTCGGTTGGCATAGAGAATAATCTTAAATGATACCGACTCTAATATAACACAACAAACGTAGTATTGCATATAAAACATTAATGGTCCATAATTTTTTGCCAACCATAAAAACTGATGGATGCAATTACACACCTAAAGGATAAGAGGAAACACAATAAACTGGAAGGACGAGCAAAGCAACCGTCAAGAAGAAAAGGAAGCTGTCCACTACTATAAACTCAAACCCAGACAGAGATAAAGATACAGAGAGAGGAAGATGTTCAAAGAGATTAAACTGAAGGAACAGACGAATGGAGCGAGTTTTTGAAACACGGAAGGGAGGGATGGAAGTAAATAGAGACTGAAACGATAGACGGGAGGGAGGCAGAGGAAGTTGGGTGTAACTGAACATTTGTGAAGGAAGCAGCGTGGGTAAACCACAGAGTTATATACCTAGAGCGCTCGAGCCAGACATTCGGGTGTGGCAACCGGAAGTACCTCGGCCGCCATCTTTGGGAGCCCAGTCCAGCCAACTCTGTACTCCAGCCGGCAACTTCAAAGTGGAGCTAAGTGGTAGGTGGTGATGGTGGTGATGGTGGTGATGATGGTGGTGATGATGGTGGTGATGATGGTGGTGGTGGTGGTGGTGGTGGTGATGCTGGTGGTGGTGATGGTGGTGGTTCTGGTGGTGGTGGTGAGAGAGAGAGAGAGAGAGAGAGAGAGAGAGAGAGAGAGAGTCTCTCTCTCTCTCTCTCTCTCTGTTTATGAAAACCACCATAACCAGGACAACCACCACCACCACCACCACCACCACTCACGTACCACCACCACCACCACCACTATCACGGTCTTGTGTTAAGAATGCAAAGAACAGTCTTGTATGTTAAAGGAAATAAAAACTGTTTCTCCCCCCAAATATGTTCATACGCACTGGCACTCGTATACGCTACAATACGTCTACCAAACAAAAATAAGTGCAGAAGAAAGTCAAAAGGTTCATGCAAATTATCTCCACAACACCTCTGTGCAGCATACACAAACCACTTGTAACCCCCCAATAAATAACTTATTTAAAAAAAAATCTTATTAAAAAAACTTATTCGCCCACAGTCCTCGCCGCCAAAGCCGCGTCCTGACGGTGTTTTATCCGCGCCTCTTCACCCGCTGAGCACCGAGGCCACGCGCAGCTATGCCGTGTGCCGCCAACTTTACCTTACCATCCCTCGCCGTGCCTGAGCCTACGGGAATTATTCACCAGCCGTCGATGCATAACAGATGACCCGAATGTGTCCCCACGCCCGAACACTGACGCCGACTCTGAAAACCGCTGAAAACGCCGCCTCGTGCGACTCGTGATGGGAAAATGAGCTTTTATTGCTGCTATTTTTGTACAGATAGAGAAGGATGTGAGAGGAGAAGGAAGAGCGAGACGCACGGATAACACATCAAGGCCTATACTAAACATGGAAACATGGAAACATGGACTACCAGGCAGCAGAAAGCCTGTTGGCTCATAACTAGGCTGCCTGCGCTCAGTGATTTATTCAGTCCGCTTGCCATAGGAGTGGCTTGCAGGGAAGGATTAAAGCACTTGTGTACCTACTCTTGGGAACGTTCAGTTCACTCCCGATCCAGCAAAGTGGCGATCAATTCGTTTCTTGAAGGAGCTGATGGTCTCTGCGCTAACCACTTCTGCAGGAAGGCTGTTCCAGTGGCGAACAACTCTAGTCGAAAAATAACTCCTGCCGATGTCGGTATTGCATCGCTTTGCTTGAATTGTTTTTCCGTTGTTTCTTGTTCTCAGGTTGGTTTGTAGCGTGAAGAGTTTGGAGTGATCAACGTTGCTGAGCTTGTTCCGGTACTTAAAGACTTGTATCATGTCTCCCCGCAGTCGTCTCTTTTCCAACGTGAAGAGGTTGAGTCGCTCGAGTCGTTCTTCATAAGGCTTCGTCCTCAGTGATGGTATCTTCGTGGTGCGGCGCTGTACCCTCTCAAGTAATTCAATGTCTTTCCTGTAATAAGGAGACCAGAACTGCACGGCGTATTCCAGGTGGGGCCTTACCAGCGAGTTATACAAGGATAACATAACTCCCGGCGTCTTGTATTCGAAGTTCTTCGCTATGAACCCAAGCACTGTATTGGCTTTCTTACAGGCGGACTTGCAGTGTTTTGTTTGTTTCAAGTCACTGCTGATGGTGACCTCGAGGTCTCTTTCCTCTTGCACAGCATGTAGTGGTTCGCCACCCATGTGGTATGTGTGGTTGCTGTTTCTGGATCCGTTAAGGTAGAAAACAAAATTAATATCCACATCAAAAAACAACCGACTAAAAAAACAAGATATAAGGACAAAGGCAAGATCTATAGAAAATTTTGACCTAATCAAACCCTATGCAGTTCGGTATAACACTTAGAATTATTAAGTTTATCTTTATATTCTAACAACCCATGCAGTGACCTCATGTGAATTTTAACATAAACATCAACATGTAAAGTCCATTAATGTCAAAGGTTTCAGTCACATTTCCCAGCAACACTGAATTAATCTCCGCACATTTATTAACTAACGAACGTTAAAGCACTCGTGCCGCCCGCTGCCTCGCGCTACACTAGACTTAAATAAAAAAAATATATAAAATGATCCACGTCGCAGTTTTATCATGCGTGACATTACTGAATGTCTTGATACCTCTCACGGCTAACGCCCATTTGTGGAATTTAGTCTTCATCAAGTTTATTTACTTAAAAAACTAATCCAACGACCATTTACAACAAAAAATATTAAACAGTTACTCGTTATTTCGACATAAAAACGCTGATTTGGACATCGAAGAAAAAGACTATTTTTGTCATGCATTAGGTCATAAATATCTCCGCCACCTGTGCTACACGTGACCCCCCCTAACCTCACATTGTCCACATAAATCATAAGCCTTTCACCTTTCATGGCCTTACCAATCCTGTTTTCACCTCGATGGCCCTTGCAACATGGCTTTCTTGCCTTGAATACATCTCATTTTTTCCTGCGACATGGTTTTATTGTACATTTTCCTCCACCTCTAATTTCCCTCAGCTCACTTTAACCTGACTCTGCTGCCTGTCTGAAAATCACCAACCAGTTCCCTCTGTGGCTTCCCCTTGACGACGCACCTCACGGCATGTTCTTCTGTGAAGTCGTCTAGTCTGTGTACCTTACACTTCTATCTTTGACCAAGTCTGACCTCGGTACTTAACATCTCCTTTTGTGCCCCCATCTAGCCTCTGTACTTATAATCTGTACCTGTGTTATCCCTTATGGCTTATGTACTTCATGTACACTAGTCTAAAGCAGTTATGTAACGATTAAGGCGTAGGGTTCACGAACGCATGGCGTCACTTCAACCAACACCCAAGTTTGTTTTGGGAGGACGGACTCCACCTGAACGAGGCTGGTTCGGCGCGGCTTGAAAGGCTCCTGAACGAGTCAGTTGAAAGCTTCTCGAAAAGCTATTCAAAAAACTGGAGGCGAGGGCAAGGCAAAGGCAACCCTTGATCAACCGAACCGTAGCGTCAAAAACTGTGTAACCAACGACGCCTTCGACAAGCGAACTCATACAACACGACGCGGCCAAACCTGAAGTCACATTTCCATTTTGTACACAAATGCGCGTAGTCTATTACCCAAAAAGGACGAAATTAGGGCGTATATTGCAACTGAGAAACCAGATGGGGTAGCCATCACAGAGACTTGGGCCAACTCTGCACATCTAGTATCTGAACTGTCATTTCCCGGGTACGAAAGCTTCCCAAAAAATCGAATGCAAAAGAAAAGAGGAGAAGCAATTTTGCTGCGTAAAAAGTACGCTCCCTGCCATAAAAACAGACAAGCAGAACGCAGAGAATTAGGACTCCGTCTATGTGGAAATAACTGCGAATAATAAGAAACTAACAATTGCAACCGTATACAGGCCTCCAAAACAACAGGCAGCAGACGACACTGCCCTGTACGAAGAGCTTCACTCTTTAACACAAAGTAAAGAAGCAATAATAATTGGGGACTTTAATTGCCCTAACATTGACTGGGGACAATTGACTGGAGATCAAGAGGGTAACAGGCTTGTAGAAATGGTGGAGGATTCGTTCCTCACTCAAGTTGTAGCTCAACCAACAAGAGGAAACAATCTGCTGGATCTGGTATTAGTAAGCGACCCCGACCTCATTCGCGACTGTGAAGCTGGTGAAAAAATTAACGGTTGCGATCACCACTTAATCCGTTTCAATGTCAACATAAGTCACAAACTCGTAGACAATCCGTCAGTGATACCAGACTACAAAAAAGCAAATTTCAACCTAGCCCGTGAGCTGTTTCCCTCTGCGACCTGGGACCAACTTCACCTAACCGACAATACAATCGACAACGTGTGGAACAGCTTCAAAGATAAGCGTTTGGGAGTAGAAAAGGCTACAGTGTCTACGAAACCCAGGCTAGTAAATGGTGCAGTAGATCCACCGTGGATGACCAGAGAAATAAAGGGCGGTAAACCTAAAAAAAAAAAAAAATTATAACCTAATGAAAGAGAATGACACGGCCGAAGCCCGTACACAGTACCAAAACAGCCTCAGAGCTTGTCGCACCCTTATTCGGAGTAGTAAACGCAACTGCGAAAAACAAATAGCGCATGACATCAAAACAAACTCAAAAAAAATCTTCATATACATCAGTTCGAAAAAGAAAGTAAAATCCAATGCTGGTCCCCTGACAGACGAGACTGGATATGTAACTCAGGACAGTAAACAGATGGCCAGAATCCTCAACAGTAACTTCGCATCCGTATTCACAGTCGAGGACATCATCCCTTGACCTGACCTGGCCGATGCACCTCATTATGCCTTCGTTTGACCTCAACTGTCTCGGTTAACCTGTCCATACCTAGCTTCCCTTTACTGCACCCTCACCTGCCCTAACAAACCCTCCCCTGACCTTCCCTCACCTGGCTCATGCATAAATCATTACCTGTCCTCTTTTTAACTGTCCTACCAAGGGCTCGTCTTTCTGTGGCATCACCTGCCCCCACCTGGCCCATGTATCTGATTAACTAACCCCACCATACATGCGTCACGTGTCCCCAGGTAGACTGTGACGTAATCTATTTGTCACCTGAGGGAATGTCTGATGGGAGAACCTGAGGGGACACCTGAAGGGACAACTGCGAGGAACACCTGCAGGGAACATCTGAGGGCGGCGAGGCTTTGCAATCCCATCGTGTTAACTGAATTTGTCCGAAAAATGATGAAGGTGCTGTTTGTTAGTGTGTGTGTGTGTGTGTGTGTGTGTGTGTGTGTGTGTGCGCTTCCATCTTCCTTCCCTCAATCTAAACACCCTTCCATCCAACTTGTCCGCGTCCATTCTCTATCATCTATTCTTTTCGTCGCCTTTGATTAATTTTCAGCTTCGTTTTGTTTGACTCATCGTAAGTTTTCATTCGTTTGTTTTGTTTTTTGTTTCCATTTTGACGAAACTCCTAAGGACCGTGCGTGTTTGCTTGTTTCTGTCCGTGCATCTGTCTGCCTGTCTACGTCTATTTACCTGTCTGCCTATATGTTTACCTACCTATCTCTCTCTTTCTCTCTCTATTTATTTATTTAAATGTATATCTGCTAAACTGATTATCAGTTTAACTGTCTATTCATTTAGGTGTCTATCTATTTAACTGTATATTTAAGTCAGCCTGTCTGTCTGTCGCTCGTCTATCTGCCTGTCTCCAATTAGTGTAATGAACATTTGTGTGTTTGTACAGAAACACCGCATGAGACCCTTGGAACACTAACAACCCAGACCCGAGGTGCCTTATACAGAGACCTATTTGACATTGGTCATTGCCTAGATTTTCTACACAAAGGAGATAAACGCAAAATTCAATAAAAAAATGTGACATTCGGTAATGAAAATCAATACTGACTAACGAGTGTTGCTCAGCGATTTTCCTTTCCATGTAAAATTTGATGATGTACCCTCTTTCATGTCTCTCCCGCAACCTCTCTTCTCAATCTTCTCTTTTTCTCTCACCGCCCTAACTTTTCCTTCCTGCCTCCTCTCTTGCATCTTCATCACACATTTCTCCATCCTCACTTTGCTCTTGATGTCTAGGTTTCTTCCATCCCATGCAGTGTCTCTTATTTCACTCTTTCACACACTTCCCTTCTTCCTCCTCTCCTTTGTGTTTTTCCTTACAAAAAAAATATTTCCTTCCTTCTGTACTTTTTCAGTTAACTCCCTCGCACACACATTTCCTTGCCCTCCCTTATATTTACAGAAGGTCTAAAAGTGTCATCCATCCCGATTAAATCTGAAAAATAAATGGGTTTTAAATATTTCACAAACCAAGACACACACACATACAAACCTACACATATTCATTCATGTTCTTTCTCTCTTATCTTTATATCTAATCCCTGTTCACTCTCCCTTACTTAGCCGAGTTATTCACTTTACAAACTAATAAGGTGTAGTAAAAAGCCTCACGTTTCGCTTCCTAAAACACGAACCCAAACCATTCCATCTTCAGAAGCCCACCAACTTACGTCCGCCTTTCCTTCCCCCCCCTTTCTTCCCCATCCGTCCGTCCTTTCCTTCGTCCTTTTATCCACTTCCGTCCGTCCTTCCCTTCATCCATTACCTCCACTTTTCCTCCACCACAAAATGTCCGTCTTGCCCTTCGTCCTTTACTCCACTTCCGTCCGTCTTTCCCTTCGTCCCTTTCCTCGACCTCCATCCGTCGTTCTTTTCCTCCCTCTCCTCCACTTTTTCCTCCGCCACAAAGGGGCCTCCGAGCACCCTGTTCCCGCCGCCTCTATGCATAAGTAAGTAGCGCCGCCAAACATGGACATAAGAGTTCAAACGCAAGTAAATAATGAACTTGAGTATCCCTTCGCTAGGTCGTGTCGGAAGCCCGTTTTCTTTAGTATTTACCTTTTTGTTGTTTTTTGTTGGTTTGTGTTTCAGATTGAAGTGAATTTGTCCTGCTTCAATTTCCGGGTGAAACCTGTCACCTGTAAAGTACAATATTTACTGTTGTGGGGGATGGCTGAACACACACACACACACACACACACATATATATATATAGATATATATATATATATATATATATATATATATATATATATATATATATATATATATATATATATATATATATATATATATATATATATATATATATATATATATATATATATATATAATTTACACTAGAATTGCCATGAAAAAGGTAATGTTTTGTGTTTGTGTGTGCCAGTCAGTGTGTTTTTAAGGGAGGTGTGTTGCAGGTTCGCAAGTGGGTTGGTAGATTGGTAGGTAGTAGGCATGGTGGGTGAGGCAGGGGGGAGGGGAAGGAGGGAGGGTGGTTGGTAGGCAGGTTGATAGGCAGGAAGGGAGGGAGGGAAGGAGGGAAGGCAGGAGGTTACTAGGAAGGTCGTTATGGACCCACCCTCCGTACGAACACACAACAGCCCCTCACCTCCTCTCCCACTCCCTACCTATCCTCACCCACCCACCCAACCATCAAACTCCCTCATTTCCCTCCTCCCTTCCTCCAGTCACCTGTCAACTCACTCACCTCGTTGTGATTGTGTTTGTGTGTGTGCAAGTCAGTGTGTTTTATGGCAAGTAGGAAGGTTGGTAGGAAGGGAGCTAGAGAAGGAGGGAGCAAAGGAAGACTATTAGGAAGGCAGTCATGAACCTACCCCCCTGTACGATCCCATCACATCTCTCCCCTTCTCTCCCACTCTGCCTATCCCTACCCACCCATCAGCCTGCCCTCTCCCTTCTCTCCCAACCCCCCCCCCCCCGCCCCCCAACAACCCACTCACCCACCCACCTCGAATAGAGTTGTTTCGGGTGACTGAGTCTTATGTTTTTTTTTGTGCAGAGTCTTGTGTTTTTTGGACGTTTTGGGCATTTACGTGTTTCGTTTTAATTACGGGCGTTTACGTGTTTCGTTTTAATTACGGGCGTTTACGTGTTTCGTTTTAATTACAGGCGTTTACGTGTTTCGTTTTAATTACGGGCGTTTACGTGTTTCGTTTTAATTACGGGCGTTTACGTGTTTCGTTTTAATTACGGGCGTTTACGTGTTTCGTTTTAATTACGGGCGTTTACGTGTTTCGTTTTAATTACAGGCGTTTACGTGTTTCGTTTTAATTACGGGCGTTTACGTGTTTCGTTTTAATTACGGGCGTTTACGTGTTTCGTTTTAACTACGGGCGTTTACGTGTTTCGTTTTAATTACGGGCGTTTACGTGTTTCGTTTTAATTACGGGCGCTTATGTGTTTCGTTTTAATTACGGGCGTTTACGTGTTTCATTTTAATTACGGGCTCAGACTCAGGAGCGGGCACTGGTTCAGGCTCAGGCTCTGGCACGGGCACTGGTTCTGGCATAGGCTCTGGCACGGGCACTGGTTCAGGCTCAGGCTCTGGCACGGGCACTGGCTCAGGCTCAGGCTCTGGCACGGGCGCTGGTTCAGGCTCAGGCTCTGGCATAGGCACTGGTTCAGGCTCAGGCTCTGGCATAGGCACTGGTTCAGGCTCAGGCTCTGGCACGGGCGCTGGTTCAGGCTCAGGCTCTGGCACGGGCACTGGTTCAGGCTCGGGCTCTGGCACGGGCACTGGTTCAGGCTCAGGCTCTGGCACGGGCACTGGTTCAGGCTCAGGCTCTGGCACGGGCACTGGTTCAGGCTCAGGCTCTGGCATAGGCACTGGTTCAGGCTCAGGCTCTGGCACGGGCACTGGTTCAGGCTCAGGCTCTGGCACGGGCACTAGTTCAGGCTCAGACTCTGGCACAGGCGCTGGTTCAGGCTCAGGCTCTGGCACGGGCACTGGTTCAGGCTCAGGCTCTGGCATAGGCACTGGTTCAGGCTCAGGCTCTGGCACGGGCACTGGTTCAGGCTCAGGCTCTGGCACGGGCACTGGTTCAGGCTCTGGTTCTGGCACGGGCACTGGTTCAGGCTCAGGCTCTGGCACGGGCACTGGTTCAGGCTCACGCTCTGGCATAGGCACTGGTTCAGGCTCAGGCTCTGGCACGGGCGCTGGTTCAGGCTCACGCTCTGGCATAGGCACTGGTTCAGGCTCAGGCTCTGGCACGGGCACTGGTTCAGGCTCAGGCTCTGGCACGGGCACTGGTTCAGGCTCAGGCTCTGGCACGGGCACTGGTTCAGGCTCAGGCTCTGGCACGGGCACTGGTTCAGGCTCAGGCTCTGGCACGGGCACTGGTTCAGGCTCAGGCTCTGGCACGGGCACTGGTTCAGGCTCAGGCTCTGGCACGGGCACTGGTTCAGGCTCAGGCTCTGGCACGGGCACTGGTTCAGGCTCAGGCTCTGGCACGGGCACTGGTTCAGGCTCAGGCTCTGGCACGGGCACTGGTTCAGGCTCAAGCTCTGGCACGGGCGCTGGTTCAGGCTCAGGCTCTGGCACAGGCACTGGTTCAGGCTCAGGCTCTTGCACGGGCACTGGTTCAGGCTCAGGCTCTGGCACGGGCACTGGTTCAGGCTCAGGCTCTGGCACGGGCACTGGTTCAGGCTCAGGCTCAGGCTCTGGCACGGGCACTGGTTCAGGCTCAGTCTCTGGCATAGGTGCTGGTTCAGGCTCAGGCTCTGGCACGGGCACTGGTTCAGGCTCAGGCTCTGGCACGGGCACTGGTTCAGGATCAGGCTCTTGCATAGGCACTGATTCAGGCTCAGGCTCTGGCACGGGCACTGGTTCAGGCTCAGGCTCTGGCACGGGCGCTGGATCAGGATCAGGCTCTGGCACGGGCACTGGTTCAGGCTCAGGCTCTGGCATAGGCACTGGTTCAGGCTCAGGCTCTGGCATAGGCACTGGTTCAGGCTCAGGCTCTGGCACGGGCATTGGTTCAGGCTCAGGCTCTGGCACGGGCGCTGTTTCAGGCTCAGGCTCTGGCACGGGCGCTGGTTCAGGCTCAGGCTCTGGCACGGGCGCTGGTTCAGGCTCTGGCTCTGGCACGGGCGCTGGTTCAGGCTCAGTCTCTGGCACGGGCACTGGTTCAGGCTCAGGCTCTGGCACGGGCACTGGTTCAGGCTCAGGCTCTGGCATAGGCGCTGGTTCAGGCTCAGGCTCTGGCACGGGCACTGGTTCAGGCTCAGGCTCTGGCACGGGCACTGGTTCAGGCTCAGGCTCTTGCATAGGCACTGGTTCAGGCTCAGGCTCTGGCACGGGCGCTGGTTCAGGCTCAGGCTCTGGCACGGGCACTGGTTCAGGCTCAGGCTCTGGCACGGGCACTGGTTCAGGCTCAGGCTCTGGCACGGGCGCTGGTTCAGGCTCAGGCTCTGGCACGGGCACTGGTTCAGGCTCAGGCTCTGGCACGGGCGCTGGTTCAGGCTCAGGCTCTGGCACGGGCACTGGTTCAGGCTCAGGCTCTGGCACGGGCGCTGGTTCAGGCTCAGGCTCTTCCACGGGCGCTGGTTCAGGCTCAGGCTCTGGCACGGGCGCTGGTTCAGGCTCAGCCTCTGGCATAGGCACTGGTTCAGGCTCAGGCTCTGGCATAGGCACTGGATCAGGCTCAGGCTCTGGCACGGGCGCTGGTTCAGGCTCAGGCTCTGGCACGGGCACTGGTTCAGGCTCAGGCTCTGGCACGGGCACTGGTTCAGACTCAGGCTCTGGCATAGGCGCTGGTTCAGGCTCAGGCTCTGGCACGGGCACTGGTTCAGGCTCAGGCTCTGGCACGGGCACTGGTTCAGGCTCAGGCTCTTGCATAGGCACTGGTTCAGGCTCAGGCTCTGGCACGGGCGCTGGTTCAGGCTCAGGCTCTGGCACAGGCACTGGTTCAGGCTCAGGCTCTGGCATAGGCACTGGTTCAGGCTCAGGCTCTGGCACGGGCACTGGTTCAGGCTCAGGCTCTAGCACGGGCGCTGGTTCAGGCTCAGGCTCTGGCACGGGCGCTGGTTCAGGCTCAGGCTCTGGCACTGGCACTGGTTCAGGCTCAGGCTATGGCACGGGCGCTGGTTCAGGATCAGGCTCTGGCACGGGCGCTGGTTCAGGCTCAGGCTCTGGCACGGGCGCTGGTTCAGGCTCAGGCTCTGGCATAGGCACTGGTTCAGGCTCAGGCTCTGGCATAGGCACTGGTTCAGGCTCACGCTCTGGCACACACTAGTTCAGGGTGTGTTGTTTTTCGGGCGTGCAGTGTACGGGCGTGTTGTTTACTGGCATCTAATTGGCGGGTATTTAATTCGGGATGTCTCTGGGACCATGCCGAGGTGGAGGAGGCCTCTTCCGTGAAGGTGTCGCCGGCCTGCACCTCTGCTGGGCTATAGCCGGCAGCCTCCTCCTCCTCGGGCCCCGCGTTAGAGACATCCTCGTCCGCCTCAAGGTTTCGATTGAAAACTCGTGACAACGGAAACATTAGCCGGAATAATAAATCGATGAACTAAGTCATGAAAATGGTTGTGGCAGTGTTTGTAAGTTTTGAGATGGACGTGAATGATGAAGTGAAGAGAAGGAACCCTGCCGCCATTGGCCCCTCTTTCCACTGTTTCCTTAAAATGGTGAACTTCCACGCAGCATTTCCGCCATCTTATGCTTCCCTTCTGTGGAGGAGGAGTAGGAGGAGGAGGAGGAAAAAACATATACCCGAGGGTGTGCTAGGGGGAGAGGGATAACCAAATAGAGTGAGGATGAGGGCGAACTGAGGTGTAAGAGGACAGCATAGGCGCTGGGGAGTGATGGGAAAGGAAGTGCGTAAGGTAATATAGTTAGAAAAATGCATTCTTTTTATCCTTGTCAAACCATCATTAGCCTCATCAAACTACTCATGAAAATACCCAAAACAGCCTCTACGAAGGCCTTATAAAACGTGGGTGTGTAATCCCCGAAATGTTGGAGAACATAGGCCTAAGATTAACCAAGGAGTGGTGTGGGTGGGTGACGGAGGAGGGGTGAGGGAGGTTGTGGTGGATGGCTAGCTGGTGGGGTTGGTGGGATTGGGGGATGGGTAATGTGGGTGAGTGAATGGATGGGTAAGGTTTGGTGGACGTTGGTGTGGCTACTGGGTGGTTGGGTGGGTACTGAGAGGGTTAATAATGTATGTTGAGTCCTGCTAGATCGCTGTTTTTTATTGCAGGACTAATGACAAGCTGCAGCCTGTTGGAGACAGGCAGATAGACGAGCGACAGACAGACAGGCTGACTTAAATATACAGTTAAATAGATAGACACCTAAATGAATAGACAGTTAAACTGATAATCAGTTTAGCAGATATACATTTAAATAAATAAATAGAGAGAGAAAGAGAGAGATAGGTAGGTAAACATATAGGCAGACAGGTAAATAGACGTAGACAGGCAGACAGATGCACGGACAGAAACAAGCAAACACGCACGGTCCTTAGGAGTTTCGTCAAAATGGAAACAAAAAACAAAACAAACGAATGAAAACTTACGATGAGTCAAACAAAACGAAGCTGAAAATTAATCAAAGGCGACGAAAAGAATAGATGATAGAGAATGGACGCGGACAAGTTGGATGGAAGGGTGTTTAGATTGAGGGAAGGAAGATGGAAGCGCACACACACACACACACACACACACACACACACACACACACACTAACAAACAGCACCTTCATCATTTTTCGGACAAATTCAGTTAACACGATGGGATTGCAAAGCCTCGCCGCCCTCAGATGTTCCCTGCAGGTGTTCCTCGCAGTTGTCCCTTCAGGTGTCCCCTCAGGTTCTCCCATCAGACATTCCCTCAGGTGACAAATAGATTACGTCACAGTCTACCTGGGGACACGTGACGCATGTATGGTGGGGTTAGTTAATCAGATACATGGGCCAGGTGGGGGCAGGTGATGCCACAGAAAGACGAGCCCTTGGTAGGACAGTTAAAAAGAGGACAGGTAATGATTTATGCATGAGCCAGGTGAGGGAAGGTCAGGGGAGGGTTTGTTAGGGCAGGTGAGGGTGCAGTAAAGGGAAGCTAGGTATGGACAGGTTAACCGAGACAGTTGAGGTCAAACGAAGGCATAATGAGGTGCATCGGCCAGGTCAGGTCAAGGGATGATGTCCTCGACTGTGAATACGGATGCGAAGTTACTGTTGAGGATTCTGGCCATCTGTTTACTGTCCTGAGTTACATATCCAGTCTCGTCTGTCAGGGGACCAGCATTGGATTTTACTTTCTTTTTCGAACTGATGTATATGAAGATTTTTTTTGAGTTTGTTTTGATGTCATGCGCTATTTGTTTTTCGCAGTTGCGTTTACTACTCCGAATAAGGGTGCGACAAGCTCTGAGGCTGTTTTGGTACTGTGTACGGGCTTCGGCCGTGTCATTCTCTTTCATTAGGTTATAATTTTTTTTTATTTTTTTTTTAGGTTTACCGCCCTTTTTATTTCTCTGGTCATCCACGGTGGATCTACTGCACCATTTACTAGCCTGGGTTTCGTAGACACTGTAGCCTTTTCTACTCCCAAACGCTTATCTTTGAAGCTGTTCCACACGTTGTCGATTGTATTGTCGGTTAGGTGAAGTTGGTCCCAGGTCGCAGAGGGAAACAGCTCACGGGCTAGGTTGAAATTTGCTTTTTTGTAGTCTGGTATCACTGACGGATTGTCTACGAGTTTGTGACTTATGTTGACATTGAAACGGATTAAGTGGTGATCGCAACCGTTAATTTTTTCACCAGCTTCACAGTCGCGAATGAGGTCGGGGTCGCTTACTAATACCAGATCCAGCAGATTGTTTCCTCTTGTTGGTTGAGCTACAACTTGAGTGAGGAACGAATCCTCCACCATTTCTACAAGCCTGTTACCCTCTTGATCTCCAGTCAATTGTCCCCAGTCAATGTTAGGGCAATTAAAGTCCCCAATTATTATTGCTTCTTTACTTTGTGTTAAAGAGTGAAGCTCTTCGTACAGGGCAGTGTCGTCTGCTGCCTGTTGTTTTGGAGGCCTGTATACGGTTGCAATTGTTAGTTTCTTATTATTCGCAGTTATTTCCACATAGACGGAGTCCTAATTCTCTGCGTTCTGCTTGTCTGTTTTTATGGCAGGGAGCGTACTTTTTACGCAGCAAAATTGCTTCTCCTCTTTTCTTTTGCATTCGATTTTTTGGGAAGCTTTCGTACCCGGGAAATGACAGTTCAGATACTAGATGTGCAGAGTTGGCCCAAGTCTCTGTGATGGCTACCCCATCTGGTTTCTCAGTTGCAATATACGCCCTAATTTCGTCCTTTTTGGGTAATAGACTACGCGCATTTGTGTACAAAATGGAAATGTGACTTCAGGTTTGGCCGCGTCGTGTTGTATGAGTTCGCTTGTCGAAGGCGTCGTTGGTTACACAGTTTTTGACGCTACGGTTCGGTTGATCAAGGGTTGCCTTTGCCTTGCCCTCGCCTCCAGTTTTTTGAATAGCTTTTCGAGAAGCTTTCAACTGACTCGTTCAGGAGCCTTTCAAGCCGCGCCGAACCAGCCTCGTTCAGGTGGAGTCCGTCCTCCCAAAACAAACTTGGGTGTTGGTTGAAGTGACGCCATGCGTTCGTGAACCCTACGCCTTAATCGTTACATAACTGCTTTAGACTAGTGTACATGAAGTACATAAGCCATAAGGGATAACACAGGTACAGATTATAAGTACAGAGGCTAGATGGGGGCACAAAAGGAGATGTTAAGTACCGAGGTCAGACTTGGTCAAAGATAGAAGTGTAAGGTACACAGACTAGACGACCTCACAGAAGAACATGCCGTGAGGTGCGTCGTCAAGGGGAAGCCACAGAGGGAACTGGTTGGTGATTTTCAGACAGGCAGCAGAGTCAGGTTAAAGTGAGCTGAGGGAAATTAGAGGTGGAGGAAAATGTACAATAAAACCATGTCGCAGGAAAAAATGAGATGTATTCAAGGCAAGAAAGCCATGTTGCAAGGGCCATCGAGGTGAAAACAGGATTGGTAAGGCCATGAAAGGTGAAAGGCTTATGATTTATGTGGACAATGTGAGGTTAGGGGGGGTCACGTGTAGCACAGGTGGCGGAGATATTTATGACCTAATGCATGACAAAAATAGTCTTTTTCTTCGATGTCCAAATCAGCGTTTTTTATGTCGAAATAACGAGTAACTGTTTAATATTTTTTTTGTTGTAAATGGTCGTTGGATTAGTTTTTTAAGTAAATAAACTTGATGAAGACTAAATTCCACAAATGGGCGTTAGCCGTGAGAGGTATCAAGACATTCAGTAATGTCACGCATGATAAAACTGCGACGTGGATCATTTTATATATTTTTTTTATTTAAGTCTAGTGTAGCGCGAGGCAGCGGGCGGCACGAGTGCTTTAACGTTCGTTAGTTAATAAATGTGCGGAGATTAATTCAGTGTTGCTGGGAAATGTGACTGAAACCTTTGACATTAATGGACTTTACATGTTGATGTTTATGTTAAAATTCACATGAGGTCACTGCATGGGTTGTTAGAATATAAAGATAAACTTAATAATTCTAAGTGTTATACCGAACTGCATAGGGTTTGATTAGGTCAAAATTTTCTATAGATCTTGCCTTTGTCCTTATATCTTGTTTTTTTAGTCGGTTGTTTTTTGATGTGGATATTAATTTTGTTTTCTACCTTAACGGATCCAGAAACAGCAACCACACATACCACATGGGTGGCGAACCACTACATGCTGTGCAAGAGGAAAGAGACCTCGAGGTCACCATCAGCAGTGACTTGAAACAAACAAAACACTGCAAGTCCGCCTGTAAGAAAGCCAATACAGTGCTTGGGTTCATAGCGAAGAACTTCGAATACAAGACGCCGGGAGTTATGTTATCCTTGTATAACTCGCTGGTAAGGCCCCACCTGGAATACGCCGTGCAGTTCTGGTCTCCTTATTACAGGAAAGACATTGAATTACTTGAGAGGGTACAGCGCCGCACCACGAAGATACCATCACTGAGGACGAAGCCTTATGAAGAACGACTCGAGCGACTCAACCTCTTCACGTTGGAAAAGAGACGACTGCGGGGAGACATGATACAAGTCTTTAAGTACCGGAACAAGCTCAGCAACGTTGATCACTCCAAACTCTTCACGCTACAAACCAACCTGAGAACAAGAAACAACGGAAAAACAATTCAAGCAAAGCGATGCAATACCGACATCGGCAGGAGTTATTTTTCGACTAGAGTTGTTCGCCACTGGAACAGCCTTCCTGCAGAAGTGGTTAGCGCAGAGACCATCAGCTCCTTCAAGAAACGAATTGATCGCCACTTTGCTGGATCGGGAGTGAACTGAACGTTCCCAAGAGTAGGTACACAAGTGCTTTAATCCTTCCCTGCAAGCCACTCCTATGGCAAGCGGACTGAATAAATCACTGAGCGCAGGCAGCCTAGTTATGAGCCAACAGGCTTTCTGCTGCCTGGTAGTCCATGTTTCCATGTTTCCATGTTTAGTATAGGCCTTGATGTGTTATCCGTGCGTCTCGCTCTTCCTTCTCCTCTCACACATCCTTCTCTATCTGTACAAAAATAGCAGCAATAAAAGCTCATTTTCCCATCACGAGTCGCACGAGGCGGCGTTTTCAGCGGTTTTCAGAGTCGGCGTCAGTGTTCGGGCGTGGGGACACATTCGGGTCATCTGTTATGCATCGACGGCTGGTGAATAATTCCCGTAGGCTCAGGCACGGCGAGGGATGGTAAGGTAAAGTTGGCGGCACACGGCATAGCTGCGCGTGGCCTCGGTGCTCAGCGGGTGAAGAGGCGCGGATAAAACACCGTCAGGACGCGGCTTTGGCGGCGAGGACTGTGGGCGAATAAGTTTTTTTAATAAGATTTTTTTTTAAATAAGTTATTTATTGGGGGGTTACAAGTGGTTTGTGTATGCTGCACAGAGGTGTTGTGGAGATAATTTGCATGAACCTTTTGACTTTCTTCTGCACTTATTTTTGTTTGGTAGACGTATTGTAGCGTATACGAGTGCCAGTGCGTATGAACATATTTGGGGGGAGAAACAGTTTTTATTTCCTTTAACATACAAGACTGTTCTTTGCATTCTTAACACAAGACACTGATTCACTGGCTGCATGTTGGTACTATTTTTTTTTTCATTTATCTACCTTTGCGTAGCTGATTAAGTTCTAAGTCAGTGTTTTTACTGTGCAGAAGGTTGTACGTTTTTTTTTTTTTTTTTTTTTGTATTTATATTTGATATTTCACAATCAGTTGCTCATTTTTATCACGCCGATCAACAGATTGTCCATCTTGTTGTTGTTCTCTTCAAGTTGTTTTCCTTTCTTACCCATGTATTGTAGACATGACATTATATAATAACATTTGTTAGCTCTGATGAACCCTACAACATGGCATTATTAACAAAGTCAGCTTTTACTTTTTTACGTCTTGGCCTGTGGCGCCGGTAGGCCTTCATAGTAGGGCCTGATGGTCGGCCCCAGCCCGTTGTGGCGCAGGCAAGTGTTTATAGTGGCGCCATCTTTACTTTTCAGCATTTTCCATTCTAGACCCCTATTGCATAATATAAATTGTTGAGGGGGGGAGTGGGGGAGGGTCATGCGACGCCGATCTAGCACAGCTTTTCTGCTATTAACATTTGTTTTGTCAATCTGTTGTCCTCTTTCCTACATACGTGTCCTGTCAACTACCATTTCTTGATTTAAATTGCCTTTATTATGTCGCATACGGTATATCCTTTCATATGTTGTTTTTTCGTTTTGCAGCTTTTCATATTCATTGTAGTGATTCGCAGCACCCCTCTCCGTTCCTCCTTGGGCATTTCTCACATTGCTGTCACATGTCGTGGCGGAGAGAACGACGCGCTGATTGAGCACCTTCCACTCTAAGCACCGCGGTCGAGTGTCTGGATCTCACTGTGTTACCGTGTTCTCAGGAAACACTCACAAAAGCCTGTACGTCGTTTTATTTCCAGTTCGAGTGAGGGATTTGTTTGTGCTAGTTTGCGTTAATTGTTGGTGTAGATATTCATTTACTGTTTCCAGAGCTTTCTCGTGGATGGCGATTTTGTATTTTTCATTGTTGAATATTCCTTTAGACTTTTCTATGCATTATGTTTAGTCCTACTTGCCCTTATTCCCTGTTCACTTTATAATAGGCTTTTGCTCGCCATTAGTCTCGCAATAAAAGAATAGATGGCGCCACTGTGAACACTTGCCTGTGCCATGCCGGGCTTGGGCCGACGACCAGGCCTCTGAAGAAAGCCTACCGGCGCTATAGCCTAACACGTATAAAAAAAAAATTAATAATAAATAGCACGACTCAGAATGCAACCCATCCACCCAGATCACCACACCAACGCCCGCCAAACCTTACCCACCCACCCACACCAAGCACTAACGACCACACACAACCACCTCCCTCAGCCCCACTCCGTCACCCCCACACACCACTCCACACGATATCAATCCGCTGCCTTGGTTAATCTTAGGCCAATATTCTCCAACACCTTAACACACCCACATTTGGTAAGGCTTTCGTCGAGGTTGTTGTGGGTATTTCCATGGTGTGTACATGAGCCTACTAAGGATTTCAGAGGCTGTGCGGCCTCGTTTTTTGGGAATAATATCGTAACGAACAATCGTATCAGTACGAGATTTTGCGACAGTGTATTTCACACACTGCCTTAATTTTTAAGGGTATCGCCAACCGCCACAAGTAGAGAATAAAGGCACTTGTCCCTATACCAAGAGGGAAAAGTCATCAGTGGCAGGCAAAGATACGAACACAACTACCAGAGGCTCCGCCCACCTTGTTCCTCTTCCCTCCATCTCCCGCCTCCTCCCTTCTCCCTCAATCTCTCTCTCTCTCTCTCTCTCTCTCTCTCTCTCTCTCTCTGGAAGATACATACATACTCGAGAATGATTTTTTTTTTTTTCAATTAAGGCATGCTTGATGTGATACTGGGACTTTAATTTTGAGCATAGTGATACACATCTGGGCCGTGGACGTAATGACATGTGAGAGTAGGGTGAGGTGGTAAATGATGACTACCATGATTGATGGTAGAACGATTGCTCGCTTGTATTTGCCAGACTTTCTGTCACAGCCGAGGTGTGGAAGAAGGTGGTTCGGCGATCACGACGCTTTGAGGACGATTACTGGACAACGGATAATATCCATGAAAGTGTCGATCCTCTCGTTATTAACCTTGACTGTGACAGTGATGATGATGGGGATTTAGTGTTAAGTTGTGAAGAAGATTAAAGTCTTGAATATTCTTGTTTGTATCCTTAGTAAACCAAGAGTGTCCTTGCCATCACTATATTGTATAAAGTTCCTTAATATAAGCCTCATAACCCAGTGTCCCTCATCCACACTCAGTGATTCACTTTTAGTACTACCTCAAACATTTTATACCTTCGCAATTCTTCCCGTTACCATACTTTCAGCTCTTCCCTGACAATAAAATTAATAGCACCACTATAATTTGGCGATAAGAGCACCATTACTTTTATCAGTAGGTACATGCTATACAATAGCCCTACGAAAACGTACACCATAAACCACCAAACCACTACGCTACCAATAGTTACGGAGGTAATTAGGCTATGTAAGTAACACGTTACCCTACTCTCAACTTTATTTAAAGGATGCCTATCAGTATTAGAAAGAGTATATAACGCCACTACAATTAATGCATGCCTTTCATTCATTATAGTTACGAAGCTACATGAGAGAGAGAGAGAGAGAGAGAGAGAGAGAGAGAGAGAGAGAGAGAGAGAGAGAGAGAGAGAGAGAGAGAGAGAGAGAGAGAGAGATTGAGGGAGAAGGGAGGAGGCGGGAGATGGAGGGAAGAGGAACAAGGTGGGCGGAGCCTCTGGTAGTTGTGTTCGTATCTTTGCCTGACACTGATGACTTTACCCTCTTGGTATAGGGACAAGTGCCTTTATTCTCTACTTGTGGCGGTTGGCGATACCCTTAAAAATTAAGGCAGTGTGTGAAATATACTGTCGCAAAATCTCGTACCGATAAGATTGTTCGTTACGATATTATTCCCAAAAAACGAGGCCGCACAGCCTCTGAAATCCTTAGTAGTGATAGTTTGCCAATGCTCCCAGACCATGAATGCGAACAAACTTGCATGAGAACCCGACATATCTCCTTTGTTGCTTAATTAAGAAACATTTGTTGGGAGAGCCGAAAGCGTCTGTGAACACGAGCCTCAGTAAGCCCCAGCCCACGCACCTCACGCCTTTACTTATCTCCTTCACTCAGAACCTTCTCTGAAGCGGCCACACTAACTTTATACGTCGCCTCGGCCTCACCTCGACCTCCTGAAACACTGCCGCCAAGAAATAAAAGCAAATCACCGAGAAAAATAGATATTGCTGAATCCCCTCTCGTGAATGTCTGGCGAAGTAAGGAAGGCAGGGAGGTCGTCAGGTGCTCCATATTAGAGTTTCCGTGATTGTCCCGTGAGTAAGTGAGGACAAGTGAGGATGAGTTCATGAAGGTGTAGGGAGAAAAGGGGGAGGTAGGGAGGAGAGGGAGGGGAGATATGGAGGCCTGGTGGAAGTGGTGACGGGGAAGAAGTAAGGGGAGTATATAAGGGAGAGGAGATGGGTGGTGGTGATGTTGGGAGGGAAAGAAATGTAAAGGAAGGGGAAAGAGGGACTATATAGAGTTTGTGTGGGTATTGGTGATGGTGGAGAGGAATGGAGGAGAGGGAGAGAAAGAGAGACAGAAAGGAGAGTTGGCAGTGGTGTTAGTGGTGGTGATTTTGGTGAAGAAAAAACGGAGAATGAGACAGTACTGGTGGTGGATGTGGTGGTGATTGCAGTGGAAGGAGGTGGATGAGGGAGAGAAGAGCAACGCGGGTGATTGCGGATATGGAGAGACAGTGGTGATGAAGAGAGGTCTGAGAGTGGTGCTGGTGGTGGTTGTTGTTGTTAATATTGCCTCTTTTAAGGTAAAGAGACACGGGCTAACCTATGAGCCCGTCAGTGAAGAGCAGTAAATCATGGGAACTCAGCGCGGTGGAGGATAATTTTTGCAGAGGGCAAGAAGTGACTCAGTCCTCGACGAGGCGACGACTGTTGCAGCTTTTTCTGTATCTGATGCATTTTGGTCTTGAGGGTAATTGTGGAGATGCTGCGTGACTGGGCATCGGAGCAGATTGTGGAGAAGAGGTTCAGGGTCCTCCTCAAGACAGTGCTCACAAGGCTCAGGGCGGTCATAGATTTGTGATGCACACAGAAATCCA
This sequence comes from Eriocheir sinensis, assembly GCF_024679095.1. Lineage (NCBI taxonomy): Eukaryota > Metazoa > Arthropoda > Malacostraca > Decapoda > Varunidae > Eriocheir > Eriocheir sinensis. The sequence goes on from NW_026112159.1 coordinate 179,556, forward strand.
AGCCGCAGCCTGTGTAGGTGGTGGACAAGGTGCGGAGCTGTCCTGGGAGGGAGGACTAAAGGCTCTTGTTTGGTGGCTGTTGTGTAGTAAGTGGCGGAACGAGAGCATGTGGCAACGTGATCCCTCACGTCAAGTGAGATGGACCGAAAGGCTGCTGCATTGACCTGAGATTTTATCTGAGCCAGACTGAGATGAGTGGTGATATCTGGATCTGTGCGCTGCGTTTCACTACGAGCGGCACTATCAGCCCTCTCGCTGCCCAAGATGCCCACATGGCCTGGCACCCGGTGTAGCTTGATAGTGTTGTTTGCCATGCAAAGTGTGTGCATCTCTTTTTGGATGGAGGTAAGGAGATACACGTTATCTGCAAAGTTTGTTTGTCTGAGTGCTTTCAAGGCAGAGAGTGAGTCGCTGTGCAGCACAATAGTGATGTCATGTGTGTTGTTGGCGTGCCGATGGGCTTGGTGAATTGCTATGAGCTCAGCCTGGAAGATGGACGTGCCCGTGCTGAGCCTGAAGGCATGCGTGTGGTTGCCGCACACAAACGCAGCTCCAGCAGCACCCTTCTCATCTACTGAACCATCAGTGTAATAGTGTAAGGAATGAGAGGTGGAGAGGCTACCAGTCTGCTCAAGGCTCTCTTGGTGGAGAAGGACTGCGAATGCTGCCCTTGGGTGACGGCTGCGTGGCAGGATGAACTCACAAAGTGGAGGGGCCCAAGGAGGGCCAGTGGTGGCAGGAGTAGAGGCGGTGGTGAGGGCAGGAGTAGAGGCGGTGGCGGGGGCAGGAGCAGGGCCAGTGGCGGCAGAAGTAGAGGTGGTGGTGAGGGCAGGAGTAGAGGCGGAGGCAGGGGCAGGAGTAGAGGCGGTGGCGGGGGCAGGAGCAGGGCCAGTGGCGGCAGGAGTAGAGGCGGTGGTGAGGGCAGGAGTAGAGGCGGTGGCGGGGGCAGGAGTAGAGGCGGTGGCGGGGGTAGGAGTAGAGGCGGTGGTGAGGGCAGGAGTAGAGGCGGCGGCGGGGGCAGGAGTAGAGGCGGTGGCGGGGGCAGGAGTAGAGGTGGTGGCAGGGGCAGGAGTAGAGGCGGTGGCGGGGGCAGGAGTAGAGGTGGTGGCGGGGGCAGGAGTAGAGGCGGTGGTGAGGGCAGGAGCAGAGGCGGTGGTGAGGGCAGGAGTAGAGTTGGTGGTGAGGGCAGGAGTAGAGGCGGTGGTGAGGGCAGGAGCAGAGGCGGTGGTGAGGACAGGAGAAGAGTTGGTGGTGAGGGCAGGAGTAGAGGCGGTGGTGAGGACAGGAGTAGAGGCGGTGGTGAGGACAGGAGTAGAGGCGGTGGTGAGGACAGGAGTATGGGAGGTGGTGAGGACAGTAGAGGCGGTGGAGAGGACAGGAGTATGGGAGGTGGTGAGGACAGTAGAGGCGGTGGTGAGGACAGGAGTAGAGGCGGTGGTGAGGACAGGAGTAGAGGCGGTGGTGAGGACAGGAGTAGAGGCGGTGGTGAGGACAGGAGTAGAGGCGGTGGTGAGGATAGGAGTAGAGGCGGTGGTGAGGACAGGAGTAGAGGCGGTGGTGAGGACAGGAGTAGAGGCGGTGGAGAGGACAGGAGTATGGGAGGTGGTGAGGACAGTAGAGGCGGTGGTGAGGACAGGAGTAGAGGCGGTGGAGAGGACAGGAGTATGGGAGGTGGTGAGGACAGTAGAGGCGGTGGTGAGGACAGGAGTAGAGGCGGTGGTGAGGACAGGAGTAGAGGCGGTGGTGAGACCAGGAGTATGGGAGGTGGTGAGGACAGGAGTATGGGAGGTGGTGAGGACACTAGAGGCGGTGGTGAGGACAGGAGTATGGGAGGTGGTGAGGACAGTAGAGGCGGTGGTGAGGACAGGAGTAGAGGCGGTGGTGAGGGCAGGAGCAGAGGCGGTGGTGAGGGCAGGAGTAGAGTTGGTGGTGAGGACAGGAGTAGAGGCGGTGGTGAGGACAGGAGTATGGGAGGTGGTGAGGACAGGAGTAAAGGCGGTGGTGAGGGCAGGAGTAGAGGCGGTGGCGGGGGCAGGAGTAGAGGCGGTGGTGAGGGCAGGAGTAGAGGCGGTGGTGAGGGCAGGAGTAGAGGCGGTGGCGGGGGCAGGAGTAGAGGCGGTGGCGGGGGCAGGAGTAGAGGCGGTGGTGAGGGCAGGAGTAGAGGCGGTGGTGAGGGCAGGAGTAGAGGCGGTGGTGAGGGCAGGAGTAGAGGCGGTGGTGAGGACAGGAGTAGAGGGCAGGGGCGGGAGTGGGGAGGGGGCGGTGGTGAGGGCAGGAGCAGGAGTAGAGGCGGTGGTGAGGGCAGGAGTAGAGGTGGTGGCGTGGGCAGGAGTAGAGGCGGTGGCGTGGGCAGGAGTAGAGGCGGTGGTGGGGGCAGTAGAGGCGGTGGCGGGGGCTGGAGCAGGACCAGTGGCGGCAGGAGTAGAGGCGGTGGTGAGGGCAGGAGTAGAGGCGGTGGTGAGGGCAGGAGTAAAGGCGGTGGCGGGGGCAGGAGTAGAGGCGGTGGCGGGGGCAGGAGTAGAGGCGGTGGCGGGGGCAGGAGCAGGGCCGGTGGCGGCAGTAGTGGCGGTGGTGAGGGCAGGAGTAGAGGCGATGGCGGGGGCAGGAGCAGGATCAGCGGCAGCAGAGAGACAGTCGGTTGGAGTGACATTGGCAGGAGAGTAACAAGGGTCGGAGTCGGAATCAGCAGGGCACACCTTCGTACTTTTTCGTCGCCGGGAAGATGATGATGGGGCAGGTATGTTGTCATCAGCGGAGGCGTTGTTCTGCGCGCTGCCCTCAGAGGAGCGGGTAGAGGCCGGGGGTCTACGGGTATGGTTGGAAGCGGAACCGCCGCACCGCCCAGTCGTTGCAGACGAACCAAGCCCGGTGCGTCTTGGTTTCCTCATCCCGAACCAGCATAGAAGAACGCGTTACCTACAACGAGACTACCTCAGGGGGTAGCAACACAGCTACCTATGTCCCTAGCAGCAAGTTTACCATGAGGTAGAAACACAGCTGGGAAAAGAATGGGGCCTAGAACGGTACCTTGTGGGACACCTGAAGAAACAGGGACAGTGTCAGATGAAGATCCGTCAAGAAGAACACGCTGAGTCCTGTTAGTAAGAAATGCAGTGATCCAGTGAAGAATAGGTCCTGGAATACCGTAGTATTTCAATTTTAATGTCAGTCTTTTGTGCGAGACTTTGTCGAAGGCTTTGGCAAAATCTAAAACAATAGTGTCAAATTGTTTAATGTCACGTCGGTCAAGTAGCCTCGTCATGTCGTGATATGTAGTAATGAGTTGCGATTCACATGAGCGTTTAGGGCCTGTAAAGATTAGCAGAAGGGAGACAGCGAGACGGGTGGCGAGGGTCGGATAGGCACCTCTGTGTGCGTGCCTCCTCGCTTGTGTCTCCCCCTCGCCGCCTGAGTCTCATTTTCTATGATTAATGTGTCCTCGTATGCTCCTGAAGTATAATATGTTGCTGCTTGGTCTCTGAAGTTTGCAGGCACTGAGAAGTTTTAATACCAGGGGTTGTGGTGGTAGTAGCGTGTTCAAACGATTTTTTGTTGGTTTGTGAAGTATTTTGGGGTTTGTATTCCTCTGTGGTCTCGTACGTTCTGTAAATTTAGCAAGTGATAATATGATTTCCAGTTAGTTTCTTGAGCTCGTTTTCTGCTGGTTTTTTATTTACTGTTGAGGTTTTTTATTTATTTCATTTGTTTGACAGATCTTGAGTTTTCTAACAGTGTGTCTCTTTGGTCTGAACGATCTCTAAATATAGCAAACAATAATATATAGTCTCCTTCAGTCGTGTTATTAAGTGTTTTCTGCTGGTTTCTGTATACTATCGCGTTACGTGTTTTCCTTCTAAATCTAGCAAGTAATAATCAATGTTCTCCGGTCGTCTTGTGGAGCGATGTTTCTGCTGGTTTCTGTATACTATCGCGTTACGTGTTTTCCTTCTAAATCTAGCACGTAATAATCAATGTTCTCCGGTTGTCTTGAGGAGCGATGTTTCTGCTGGTTTCTGAAGTTATTGAGTAATTAATGTGTTCATTTGTTTGGCGATCCTTGAGTTTACTAACAATGTCTCTCTTAGGTCTCTGAGCGATCTGTAGATATAGCAAACAATAATATATAGCTTCCTTCAGTCGTGTTAGTAAGTGGTTTCTGCTGGCTTCTGATATATTATCGAGTTATGTTTTCCTTCCAAATCTAGCAGGTAATAATATATTATGTTTTCCAGTCGTTTTGTGGAGCGATGTTTCTGCTGGCTTCTGAAGCTACTGAGTTATTCTATAAAGCTTTCCTTGGTTTGGCGATCTCTGCTGCTCGTTTTCTCTGTAAACTGTGTGTCAAAGGAGCGCGTATGAACTTTTAAGGTGTGCAAATGTTCAGGAAAAAAATTATTGTCCCTCTTAGTTATATGAAGGTATTTATCTATTTATTTATCTATATATTTCGCATCTATATATTTATATAGAGCAGGCGAACGACAAAGGTGTGCTAATGTTCAGGTAAAAGGTATTTGTCCCTCTAAGTCATGTGGGGGTAGTTCTGTCTATCTATTTATATCTATCTATCTACCTATCTATATCTGTATATATTTATCTATCTTTCTCGAATGAAGGCGCTTCCGGCATACGAAATAAACCTCCATGTAATTTACCTTGCAAGCAAGGCTCCGTCATTATGCGCAGGAATACAATTATGCTTCCTTAATCACTCCCCCTAATTACTTCTCCCTCGAGGCCGGCCACAAAACATGCCTCCCCTCCATACTCTCGCTTTTCTTCTCCCCCTTCTCTTACCCTTCTCTCCCCTCCTCTCCCCTCTCCTTCTGACCTCCCTTCCTGCCTGCCTCCCCTTTTTACATCTCTTCCTAGTTCCCTCCTTCCTTCCTTTTCCGTATATCTCCTAATTCCCTCTCTTCTTTCTTCTCTTCCTTTCTTCATCTCTTTCTTAGTCTCCCTCTCCTCCTTTCTCCTCAGCTACCCTCGCCTTCAGCCCCTTCCTCCACCATCCTTCTTTATCCTATTTTTCTCTCTTCTTTCGTCTCTTCCCTTCTTTCTCTTTCTTTCTGGTTCCTTTTCTCCTCCTCCATTCTCCGCCTCATTCACCCTTCCCGTCTCCCCTTCTTTCATCTTCTATATGTATCCTATTTTCCTCTCTTCTTTCGTCTCTTCTTTCTCTATATTTTTTATCAGTCCCCCCGTTCCCTCTTTCTCCCTTCCAGTTATCTTTTTCTCCTAATTAGTTTATCCCCTTCCTCCCTTTCTTCAAATTCCCTCTCCCTTCCGCTTCTTCTCCTTCTCGTAATTATTCATCTCCCTTCCTCTCCCCTTGAACATCTCCCCTTCCTCTTTGATTTTCCCAGTTTTTATTTCCGTTTCTCTCATTTCTTCCATATCTCAATCTCTCCCTCTTCCTTTCATTTGCGTCATTCTTTTCTCCCCATCAGGCATCTCTCCCTCTCCCTTGCTTCCCTACGCTTCTCTTGCCCTCAGTTCTCTCCCTTTCTCCTTCCTCGCCCTCTGTCACTCATCATGCTCTCTCTGTCCTCCAGCCCATCAATTCCAGTCTCTTCCCCTGCCCTCAGTTCTTTCCCTTTCTCCTTGCTCGTCCTCTGTCACTCATCATGCTCTCTCTATCCTCCCGCCCATCAATTTCAGTGTCGCCTCTTTTGGAATCCGTCTCGTTCGTCTTTTCTCCGGATATTCACAAATTCCTCTTCGAATCTTTCCTCAATTTCATCTTTGCGTTTTCTCTCATTCGGCCTGGCGTCTTGGCCTTTAGGTAAGAGATAATTCATACTTCTTGGCTTTTTTTCGTTTTCTTAGTTAACCATTTCAAGGGGGACTTAACTCACTGTTCCATAGCTTTGGTTATGGTTATATATGTGGTTATTCAGCGAATGGATTAAGGGTGATTTTCAAAGACATTATCACTCAAATCACTAAGTGTACATATTTAGAGAGGTGCAAATGGCTATTGGATTTACATTTATGGAGATTAAAGATCATAATAGTGTAAAATGAGGCTTCCTAAGTGAAGACTTCGATTCTGTGCCTTGTTCGTTTTGGTTAAAGACTGATTCAGAGTTCTAAGTTATTTTTTTTCTATGAAGGTAATCGTATAAACTGTGTGCTCTCCGAATTGATGTTACTGATCAACGGTACCAGACTGTCGTATTCAGCCTCCTGTTTGCCAATTTCCGACCCAAAAACTGCCTCCTTGACCCAATAACTGCCTTCATATATAGTTATCGATACAATGGTTAATTCCTGGTGTTTCCTGGTAATAGTTATAGCTCAGACACCGGTAAATACGAGGCTCTGAGTACGATAATCTGGCAACGGTGCTTCTTATACAAAGTTGCTGATATGAGTCTTTCAGGGAACTGTTATAATATTGGCTGAAAGTTTGTGCAAGCATCATCATCATCAGCAGCAGCACTAGTATCAGCACTCCACTATTATGATCTCGAAGGCCAAAAGTTTGCCTCCCTCTCTCGTACTCTGTCCGTCTATCTGTCTATCTATATCAGTCTTACTATATTTCTCACTAACCAAGAATTTCGTGGTATATGTTATGTTGTTGGTGGTAGCGAGTGTTCTGAGTGCTAATCGGTTCACGGATAGAGAAAGTCATATCCGCCAGGATTACTTAATTTGGACAAACTTACAGAGGTCATCGACATAGACAAGACACTAAGAAGAGGTGTTTATTTGTGTATGCGTTTATGTGAATGTTGTGAAGTGTGGGTGACATTTAAGTGTTGGTGTATATGTGGAACTATGTGTATAATTTGACAATAGAAGGACGAAGACAGACAGTGGAAGATAAACGAGGACAAGGAAAGTTAAACATTGAAGACGCTACAAGACAGAGGGAGTAAAGGATCGACGATGATCATTAAACATGAAAACACAGAATCTTAAGACTTTCTTTGCAGCACCCCATTTTCTTGTCACTGAGGGGAAGGAACACGGAATTTGAGCGGTGACTGCTACAATGTATCCTAAGTGAGACGTTGAATAACCACATAAACAATCGTAGCCAAAGCTATAGAATAGTGAGTTAAGTCCCCCTTGAAATGGTTAGCTAAGAAAACGAAGAAACGCTAAGAAATACGAATTATCTCTTGTCTACAGGCCAGGGCGTCAAGCCGAATCGATGCATATATAATTTTCTCCCAGTGCTTATTATTTTATTTTGTTCACCTCCCTGTCGTTCCCGGCCCACTCTCGTTATCTCGTCGTTAATCTCCCATTCAGGTCCCTTCTCACTGCACGTGTAATTTTCCTTTTTTTCCGAGGTCAAGTAGTGGGGGTATTTTTCTCTCACTTTTTTCAGCTCCCTTCACTTATCTGCTTGTGCCTGTCTCATTTTGTTTTCTTCCACTGCTTTCTCACCCATATTTTTTATCACTACGTACACTCATACTTTTGTTATATTCCTCTAGTTGTTCTTGTTCTTCTGTTTGTTCTTAATCTTATGCTTGCTGTCATAGTTTGCTTCCTAACACTCTCTCTCACTCTCTCTCTCTCCATCTCTCTCTCTCTCTCTCTCCATCTCTCTCTCTCTCTCTCTCTCTCTCTCTCTCTCTCTCTCTCTCTCTCTCTCTCTCTCTCTCTCGTAATCTCAACATGCAAGCCGAGATAAAGATAATCTGAACTTAACTTACTCCTGAGTCGCACAGAAAGAACACGAGAGGCGGAGGAACAGAATTACAGAGCCAAGCAAGTGACTAATCTTGCGTGGCCTTTCTGTCTCCGGGAACTCCGCCGCGCCAGGACTTTCCTCGCTGGAGACAAACAGCGGCGGCGAAGTATGGCCCGTTAAATTAAGCTGACTATGTAGAGAACTGGAGCGTGACGTTCAGCGGCGGCGAAGTATGGCCCGTTAAATTAAGCTGACTATGTAGAGAACTGGAGCGTGACGTTGTTCTAGTGTTTGGTGTGTCCTTGTTGTTGTTATTGTCGTTGTTGCTGTCTCTGTCTCTCTCTCACTCACACACACACACACACACACACACACACACACACACACACACACACACACACGCACATACACACACACACATAATTGCATTCAGTTTTCCTCATCCTGTTTAATTTCATACCATCTGTTTTTTTTCCTCATATGCCGTTTTTTATCGTATGTGTTTTGTGTGTGTGTGTGTGTGTGTGTGTGTATGTGTGTGTGTGTGTGTTTTCGCATACTTCTGAAATTACATTGGATAAAAGCGTTTAGAGAGGGATTGAAAGGGAAGGAGTACATGTAGCTTGACCAGCAATGAGAGAGAGAGAGAGAGAGAGAGAGAGAGAGAGAGAGAGAGAGAGAGAGAGAGAGAGAGAGAGAGAGAGAGAGAGAGAGAGAGAGAGAGAGAGAGAGAGAGAGAGAGAGAGAGAGAGAGAGAGAGAGAGAGAGAGTTGCGCTATATGTTAGACGTTTACAAAGGGAAAGAAAAACCAACTCTAGGAGTTATGTACAGGCCACCCAACCTTAACAGGCAGGACACGAGTATATTACTACAGGAGATTGGCAGGGCGAGTAGGAGTAAAAATGTCTCCGTAATGGGGGACTTTAATTATAGGAATATAGACTGGGAAGACCTAGTGGGTGACCTAGAAGCCGAGGATTTTTTTTCTTGAAGTTATACAAGATAATTTCCTTAAGCAGGTAGTTACTGAGCCTACCAGAGGACATAACATATTAGACTTAGTCCTAACTAATAATGGAAACTTGCTACATGAGCTGGAGGTGGGCGGAGAGTTAGGAAATAGTGACCACAGAACGGTTCGTTTTAGCTTAGACTGGGCGGTAAGAGGCGAACCAAACCCAGTGTTAGTGCCAGATATTAGAAGAGTGTCTAGATGTATAATATCCTGAGGGGGCGGCTGGGGGTTGTTCTCCTGTAACAGTCGCTGCACCCGTCGCTCCACCTTGTCCAGTCTCTGCAGGTGTGTGGCAGCGCTGGACATCCAGGTCAGAGCCCCGTACTCCAGGTAGGATCTTACCTGGGCCTTGTAGAGGAGCATAATTCCTCGCTTGTCGAGGAAATTAGCCACTCTACGAAGGGCAGAGACACGTAGGGAGGCTTGGTGGGCGACGTGTTTCAGGTCACGGTCGAAGCGCAGCTCTCGGTCCAAGTCCACTCCGAGGATCCTGACGTAATCCTGGAGCGGGAGGGTGACGGAGCCAAACATCACCCTTCCTTCGACAGCTTGTGTGGCTGCCGGGGACCGAGAGATCACCATCGCCTGAGTCTTCTCAGGAGCAAAGTTCACCTGCCAGCGCTCCCCCCACTCCCGTATCAAGCGTAGTTGCTGGTTGATCTCAGCAACCGCTTGCTGGCTTTCTTGGCGAGGGTAGGAGAGGGAGAGCGTGCAGTCGTCAGCGTATGCAGAGACTGCTAGCAGACTCCTGAGAAGGTCGTCGATGTACAGATTCCAGAGGACAGGTCCCAGCACAGATCCTTGAGGGACTGAGGCACCCACTGGGAGGTCCTTGGACTGCTGGCCGCCGACGACGACGTGGAGGCTTCTTCCTTGAAGGTAGTCGCATATCAGCATCAGCAGGTGTCCTTGGATGCCTTTGGCACGAAGCTTCTCCAGCAAGCCCGCGTGCCACACCCGGTCAAAAGCACCCGCGATGTCGAGAGCGACGACCATGGTATCCAGGCCGGTGTCTAGTGAGTCCTGCCAATCCCTGGAGAGGAGCAGCAGGAGGTCTGAAGTGGAGCGGCCAGATCTGAGCCCAAACTGCTGGTCAGTGATGAGGGCGTTGTTCTCGAGGTGGCGGGTGATGGCGTCCACCACTATTCTCTCGAAGATTTTTCCAACTACAGACAGGAGGGAGATAGGCCTGTAGTTGGCAGGGTCAGATCTGGCCCGCTTTTTGTGAACCGGCACCACGCGAGCCTCCTTCCATATAGAGGGCCAGGTGTTCTCCCGGACACAGGCCCCGAACACCTCCGAGAGGGGTCCTGCCAGCTCACTGGAGCAGTGACGCAGCACATATGGGCTAACGTTGTCAGGACCAGTGGCCTTCCTGACGTCCACCGCTCTTAGAAGGCGCTCCACTTGCTCCCGGTGTACCGCAACCTCTGTCAGGGTCTGGTTGCATTCCTGTGGCAGTTGTGGTGGAGGTTTGGTGGGGTCGGCGACGGACATCTTGGCAGAGAAAAGGTCAGCCAGGAGCTCTGCCTTCTCCCTGCTGCTGGTGGCTGTGGTGCCGTCCTGCTTGGTGAGGGGAGGGATTGTTTCTTGGTGGCTGCTGCCTTGCTTTTCCTTAACAAGGGTCCACCAGGTCTTGCTGCCCACCCCTGGCCCACACAGCTTGGCGCGGAGGTCTCTTTCCCACCTCCGTTTCGCCCATTTACTGGTGGCCACCATATTGTTGCACGCTGCTCGATGCAGGGCTTTGTTGCGGCGGGTTGGGCTCCTTTTGTAGCGGAGCCACGCAGAATATTTTCTTTCTGCAGCAAGGCGGCAGCGGTAACCAAACCAGGGCTGATCGGTGGGCTTGGAGGTGTACTGGCGGTGTGGAATGCGCTCTCGTTGGAGAGCTTTGAGACGTTCAGTAAAGGCCTTCGCCATGGGCTCTGCTCGCCCAGACCGAAGGGTGTGCCAGTCTGTTTGCTGCAGGTCTCTTTTAAGAGAGGGCCAGTCAGCTCTGTCCCACAGCCAGATAGTGTGGGAAGTGGCCTCATCCCGCGCCACGCCCACGTCTGCTCGGGTCAGGATGGCGTGGTGGTCAGAGCTGCCTACCGGCCCAAGCTGTTGGCACGTGACCCTGCTCTCTCCCAGTTCCGAGATAACGGGATCCAGCGTCCCGCCTCGCTCATGGGTCGGGAAGGTGACATGATCTGCCAGACCCTGCACCGTCAGGAGATTCTCGTAGGCGGCTCCCTCCATGTGCTGGTTTAAGTCGCCCACGATTAGGACATGCCTGCAGCGATGGCGAGTCAGCAGGTCGTCCATTTGCTCCGTCAGAAAATCCAGGGGGGCAGGCCCTTGCCTTGGGGGGCGGTACATGGCACACAGGAGGAGGGCAGTGCCATCTGCCAGAATTACTTTGAGAAACACCGCCTCTGTCGTGGGTGGTGTCTCTACTTCAAGTCTCTGGGCCTGCACTCCTTCCTTGAGGCACACTGCCACACCGCCGCCTTGTCTTCCCTGCCGATCTCTCTTGATCCAGTGGGTGTAGCCTGGAATCCTGCCGAAGGATAACTCCACCTCACTGTTGAGCCACGTTTCAGTCACCACAGCTATGTCCACGCGGTGCCTCAGGACAAAGCTGTGGGTCAGGTCCCCGATGTTGGTGCGGAGGCCTCGCACGTTGGCGGAGAGAAGCACCAGCTGGTGACGAGTCCTCGGCGTGTCTGCCATCCTACCTGAGTTGGTGATGGGTGCTGGAGCTACTCAGGTAGGAGGGAGGGGTCGACCACTGCCAGCCAGGTGTATGGCCCCAGGAAGGAGGCTGTGGCGCGAAGTGTGAGGGTCCCGGTGGAGGGGGCAGGTGACTGGAGACAGGCTGCCTAACCTCAGCAATCACACGTCTGAGGAGGTGTTCTTGCCTCTCGTCTGCAGCCCTCGCGTGACACTCCTCCGCTGCGTGTCCCCGACGGGAGCAGTAGTCACACACCTTGTCGCGGCGTCGAGGAGCGGGTTGGTGTCCGTGGGCGGGTCGGCTGTGGTGGCCTTGTCTGGCTCTCTCTCTCTCTCTCTCCCCCCGTCACACCGACCTCTCCTGTCACTTCCCCACCCACCCTCTCTTCACACTCTCCGCCCCTACCACCGGCCCCCTCGCTCCCTACACCGACCAACCGCCCCTTGGTTACGCTAACCTCTGTAACCTCGATGCCATGCTGACACTAACAAATTTCTCCACACAGCACTAATAATATCTCCATCCCAACTCTCTCTCTCTCTCTCTCTCTCTCTCTCTCTCTCTCTCTCTCTCTCTCTCTCTCTCTCTCTCTCTCTCTCTCTCTCTCTCTCTCTCTCTCTCTCTCTCTCTCTCTCTCTCTCTCTCTCTCTCTCTCTCTCTCTCTCTCTCTCTCTCTCTCTCTCTCTCTCACGCACAAATGTTCAACGTTACTGTTTCTTGGTGTTTTGTCAGTGGGTTGTAAATAGCTTTTGACAAAAAGGGCGACACCACCACCTCTACGGTCTTCAACAATGATCGTGTAAACCGTAAAGGCGGTGGTGTCGCCCTTTTTGTCAAAAAGCTATTACAACCCACAAACAAAACACCAAGAAACAGTAACGTTGAACATTTGTGCGTGCGAGTAAACACTGCAAAAGTCAATTTAAATATATCTGTCACTTACAGGCCTCCGGGGCAATCACTCGATGCCGATCTTGAAATGTACAGCGTCTTAAGGCAGTCACTTAATAACAGCGACTCACTGATACTAGGAGACTTTAACCTCCCCCATATCGACTGGGCGACACTGTCGGGTACAGAAGGTGAGTCCCATAGAATGATCGAATTTTTAGAGGAAAACTATCTAAGCCAAATGGTTTCTGAACCAACTCGACAAAATAACATACTTGACCTTGTTATAGCGACCCAAGATAACCTAGTCAGTAATGTCACGGAAGGAGAACACCTCGGTTCCTGCGATCATAAACTAGTGCGCGTTGACATTAAAGCTCAAACATCGGTGACTGAAAATAAAGTAAAGGTGCCCAATTTCAAAAGAGCCAACTTCGTAGAAATCCGACGAAAACTAATAGATATGCAACTATCAGATGATGGCAATGTAGAGGACGCCTGGCTAAGCTTTAAAAATCACTTACTCAACCAGCAGGACACATTTGTCCCCTTGTGCGAGAAGCGAATTAACACTAATAAAAGCCCACCTTGGTTTAATAGCGAAATTAAACACTCAGTCAAGGAGGGAAAATTGTTTTACAGGTTAAAGAAAGAACAAAGCACGCCCGAAAACATTAGACTCTACAATGATGTCAGGCGACGAGTGAACAGATTAGTGCGTCAGGCAACGCGTAGATATGAAGAAAACATTGTAGCCAACTGTAAAAATAATCCGAAATCCTTCTTCAGTTACATAAACAACAGAAAGGCAATCAGAAGTGGAATTGGACCCTTAACAAACAGCGACGGTGCACTAGTGACTGACAGCCAACACGTTGCAAACCTATTAAACAATTACTTTTCCTCGGTGTTTAATACTAACAGTCCTCCCACCACTACCACCAACACCAGTACTAATGTAAATCCCGAGCATGCATTGCCTAACTTTGAAATAAAACCCGATGAGGTCCTTAAAGCCCTCAAATCACTTAAAACAAATAAAAGTCCTGGACCTGACAAAATATATCCAACTCTGCTGAAAGAAACAAAGAGCGAAATACTCTCCTCCCTCACAACCGTATACAATATGTCCTTGCGACAAGGCATCGTCCCTTCAGAGTGGAAAAAGGCTAACGTGACACCGATCTTTAAGGGGGAAATTCGGCAATTTGGGTGAAAATTGTCGAAATTTTCAAACTTCGTGTATGGCGTCGTCACTCTTCACCCAACCGGGGTGACTGGTTGCCAGGAGCATAACGCCGCGTAAAGCGGATTTAAATGGCTGGACATTTAAATGCCTTCGCTGCGGACACGCCCTCTTATCCACTAAGCTTTGTTTTCCTTGTATTGCTTTCGTTTTTTCTGTTTTTTTCGGAATTTTTCTGATTGATAACGGTTTACGATACTTTGGGTCTCTCTGGTGAGGAGTGGGAGCAGTTGGCGTTCCGCATGGCCTTGGGATCAGTGCGTGAAATAAGACGGGAGTGGATGTATGTATTCTCTTCACGTCATTCTCTATCTTCCATGGTGATGACTTTTGTGCGTTTGTTTTGTCGTACCGACTATAGTAAGTGACAATGCCACGTACGAGTGCAAAAAGAAAGTCGAAAAGTGAAGCAGGCCGCCAGAATATATTGAAAAGGTGGAAGAAATGTGACGATACGCATCAGCCACCCTCCCAGGAGGGTGTCAAAGAGTTCACAGCATATACGCCACGGAAAGCAGTAAAGAAGTCAAAGAAGAAAAGCAAGACAACACCTGGCCCTGATTACCAGCCTGGTAATTTCTAAACAAACTGTCCTGGCAACAATGAGGTGGGGTGGGCTCCACTGAGACCCAGTGAATGTTATTTTCATTTTAGATATATATAATATATAAAAAATATGCTATATAACCTAATATGATTATAACACGGGACCAGGAGCCTTGGTTTCTTTAGAGGTCTACCAGGCAAGGGATAACTCACCTTCCGTAGGGGCTATACAGGTGACATAAACGTGATGTAAACATGGCCTGAACTACCTAAACAACCACTACCAACCTTCCAGGAATGGCCGAAGAGTTATATAAGTAAATATTTGGATTTGGTGCATGTTGGAGTGATTGTTATGGGGTATTGAAGATGTTCACACAAAAATGCGTTTTTCTCAAAACCTGTTTTTTGGCACACATAATGTTTAATAACTCTGTCAGTAATTGACCAATTTTAGAAATTCAAGTATCAAAAGGATCACCACCCTCGTGTTTAGTAAACGAACTATTATCTCGCATTAATTTCCTCAAATAAATTTGTGACAAATTTATAAAACTCGAATTTTTGACGAAATAAAAAGGTATCATTTTGCGGTGTAATAAATTTGTTTTAACTTCAGCTAGGTGTACGAAAATAGTATCATAGGTACTTTATTGTGTATATTATCTATGATCAAAAGGAAATTGCCATACTATTCATAGTTTTGAAGTTATTACGTAATTTTGAATGTCTTTCGTCAATTCCAAACGTAACGCACTGAACAAAGACTACGGCAGCTTTCTTTACCATATTACTGGTATAAAAGCACTGCATATTAATACACATTGTGTAAAAATATTATTCACCTAGGTGAGAAAATAAAGGAAGGAGGACCCAAAAACCGATATCAGTGCAAAGCGGCCGAGTTTCCCCCTTAAGAAAGGAGACAAAAACGTACCAGGTAATTACAGGCCCATTAGTCTAAATTCGGTTGTAGGTAAGCTACTTGAGGGCATAATTAGAGACAAAATTGTGAGTTACCTTGAAAGCCACTCATTAATTGGGGACTCACAACATGGCTTCCAAAACAAAAGATCCTGCCTATCAAACCTATTAACCTTTTATAACGACCTCTTCACTGTTTATGACGCAACCAAATCACTGGACGTAGTCTATCTTGATTTCCAGAAAGCGTTTGATAAATTCCCACATCATAAATTACTTTACAAATTAAAGCAAATAGGTATTGACGGTCAAGTACACCAATGGATCGCAAATTGGTTGAGCAACAGACAACAAAGAGTAGTGATTGACGGATGTAACTCAGAGTGGGCGCCGGTCACTAGTGGGGTCCCTCAGGGCTCGGTTCTTGGCCCAGTGCTCTTCATTAATTACATCAACGACGTGGATGTTTGACTCAATAATCGCATTAGTAAATTTGCAGACGACACAGAGATTGGTAACTCGGTTCTCACTGACGAAGACAGGCAAAGCCTCCAAGAGGATTTGCACAAAATTTCAGCTTGGTCGGATAGATGGGAGATGCCCTTTAACGTAAGCAAGTGCCAGGTCCTTCAAGTTGGAACGAGGAATAAGAAGTTCGATTACGAAATGCACGGCGTTAAACTCAAAAGCGTTCAATGCGTCAAGGACTTGGGGATCAAAATCGCGTCAAACCTCAAATTCTCACAGCAATGCATCGATGCAGCAAATAAAGCGAACATAATGTTGGGCTTCATTAAAAGAAACTTTTTATTCAAGAATAAAGATGTAATACTCCCGCTCTACAATAGTTTAGTCAGATCCCACTTGGAATATGCGGTACAGTTTTGGTCTCCCGACCATGCAAAGGATTTTGCTAAATTAGAAGATGTTCAGCGTCGGGCAACGAAAATGATCCCTTCCTTGCGCAACAAATCCTACGGAGAAAGGCTTTCCACCCTTAACATGTTCTCTCTTGAGAAACGTCGCCTCCGAGGAAAACTGATCGAATGTTTTAAAATACTTAATGGTTTCACGAATGTAGACAGATCAACATTGTTTATGATCAATGACACTTTGTGCACGAGGAACAATGGCGTAAAACTCACATGTAGACAAGTAAATTTAGACTGCACCAAATTTTTCTTCACCAACGTTGTAGTGCGAGAATGGAATAAGCTTCCACCATCAGTGGTCCAGTGTAACACGATTGACTTCTTCAAAAATAAGCTCGACCGTCACTTCCTTCAACTTAATATAAACTAGAGTAGAAATGCAACGTTTAGGAGCCTTCTGATTAATGTAAAATCACTTAGGTTTAAGGACAGACCACCTAGTCTGGACCATGGGGTCTGTGTGGTCTGATTTTCTATGTACATCTATGTAAATCTCTTTTTCTCTCTCTCTCATTCACCCTTTGAAAAGAATGTGTCAGCCTATTGTATTAATTATAAACATATCTGTATATCTAGGTGTTGGCGAGGAGCAATGGAAGTGAAAAATAAACAATAATTCTAGTATTACCGTAAAGGTAGAGTAAGCATATGTAAGTGTATGTCTGTGTGTAGGTATATGGGGGGAGACATGAGTCAAAGTGGGATCTACTACTATTGCTCTATTCATCACATAAATAGCATCTTATATACACTAGCAAGCATAATGGCACCGAAATGGAGCTCCCTCAATGTTGCATTTGTTCGTCTCGAAATCAAAACTGTGTTCAGTGCTCGTGCGTAAGACGAGGCCAGCCCTGTGTGAACTGTAAGAGAGGTGGAGATTGTCGAAACTCAAACATTCGCAAGAAGGACAGTAACGACAGGGCTAGAAACTTTGCTGACAAGATGACACAAGGCAAAGTGGCCATGGCAACTAGATCACTGTCAATATAAGATGAGGCAGCGGGAGTCCTTCCCATGACGGAAGAGACACGCCAGATCCTTAAGGACAAGCATCCAGATGCTAGACCTGCACACCCAGAAATTAAGTTCCCTGGGGACTACACCCCACCGCATCGAGTTGCCTTCGACCATATCAACGGTGACGTGATCTGGAGGCACGCCCTGTAGTAGTAGTAGTAGTAGTAGTAGTAGTAGTAATATTAGTAGTAAAAGTAGTAGTAGTAGTACTAGAGTAGTAGTAGTAGTAGTAGTAGTAGTTGTAATAGTAGTAGTAATAGTAATATTAATAGTAGTAGTAATAGTAGTAGTAATAGAAGTAGTGGGGGAAAGAGTAGTAGTAGCAATAGCGGTGTTAGTAGTAATAGTTGTTATCGTAGCAATAGTTGTTGCTGATATTACTGTTGTAGTATAGGTATTATCCTTTCCTGCTGTTGTCGTTGTCATTGTCATATTTGCACATGGACAAAATTTTAATAATATCATCGGCTTAACTACAAGGGACGGATAATAAATAGCTTGATGCTTTCATTGTATTACATTTCGGTATATTTTCATTAATTTTCTCCTTTTGCTCTTCTTAAAATTTAGCTCCCTTATTCTCCTATCGTACGTAGTAACTCACTCTCTCTCTCTCTCTCTCTCTCTCTCTCTCTCTCTCTCTCTCTCTCTCTCTCAGTCCGTCCGTCAGTCAGTCAGTCAGTCACTCACTCAGTTAGTCAGATAGCCAGTCAGTTAGATAGTTAACCATTCACTCATTCATTCAGTCAGTCTGTTAGCTATTCATTCATTCATTCAGTCAGTCAGTCAGTCAGTCATTTAGTCAGTCAGGCAATCAATCATTTTTTGTACGTAGCCACAGAGTCAGTCAGTCAGTCAGTCAGTCATTTAGTCAGTCATTTATGCATTAGTTAGTCTGGCAGTCAGACAGTTACGTAGGTAGTCAGACAGCTAGTCAGTCAGTTAGTCAGTTAGTCATTTAGTCAGTCAGGCATTCAGTTAGTTATTTTCGTAGCCACATAGCCAGCGAGTCAGTCAGTCAGTCAGTCAGTCAGTCAAGATAAGTCAGTCAGTCAGTCAAGGCATTCAATCAGCCATTCTTAAACTAAGTCAGTCACTCTAGCAGAGAGCGCCATCAAATTTCGTAGTCTGCCTTACAAGAAACCCGTTTCTATCGTGTGTTATTCTTTGTATAATTGATTTCACTGTTAACTACTTTTTTCTTTTATTTCTATATGGATATCTTATATCTTCTGCGCAGTTTGTATTTTACCGATTCTGCTACTTTACGGATAATCGGTTTCACTTTTCACTAATATATCTTTCTACCTATCTTTCTTTTCACTAACTTAAATTTTTTATATACATCTTTCTTTTCCTTTAGATGATCAGGTTTTATTTTGCCATTTGTGTCACTCTAAGTTAAATCGGTTCTGTTTTTTCACTACTTTAACCCTTCTTACATAGCTTCCCTCTGTATCTTCTGAGCAGGATGCATATTGCTTATTGTGTTATTCTACGGATTCTCGGTTCCACGTTTCACTAATCTTACCTTTTCATCATTTCTTTTCCTTTTGATGCGCAGGTTGTATTTTGACTATTCTGCTTACTCTACGGGTTCTACTTTTCAGAAACTTAACTTTTTCTATATCTTTTCTGTCTCTTCTACCTCTACTTTTTTTTTTTTTACATCTAAATGCACAGGTTGTATTTTGCCATTTATGTTACTTTGGATATTCGGTTAGACTTCTCACTAATCTTACCTTATTTTTTGTATCTCTCTTTTATATTATTTTCTTCTAATAATCGGTTCCATTTTCCATTAATCTAACCTTTTTCCTATATCTATCTTTTATTATCTTCTGCGCAGGTTGTATTTTGCCAATTTTATCTACTCTACGAATAGTCGGTTCCAGTTTTCACTAATATAGCTTCTACCTGTCTTTATTTTCACTAAATTAACCTTTCCTTACATATCTTTCATTTCCATTAGGTGATCAGGTTTTATTTTGCCACATATGCTACTCTACGGACAATCATTTCCCTATTTCACTAGCTTTTCTACACCCCTCTTTCTCTCTCTCTCTCTCCTCAGGTGCGCCGTTCCCACCACTCTCGGCTACAAACCAGTCATGCTTCTTGAGGACAACGACTTCCCGACCACAACTACCATCGCCTCCCACCTCCTTACCACCACGATCCCCACTACGACAACCACCACTACCACCACCACTACCACTAGCATCTCTGCGACTCTGGACATCATCACGGACACACACAACAGCAGTGAGAAGAGTAACGCTACGATGAGGATGACGGAAGAGAGTAATTCTATAAAGGATGATGAGGATGATGCAGCCGTGACCAGCGCCCCACGCCACGAACCCACGCCAGTCAACGCCTCAGTGAGTTACGTGGACTTGGAGACAGCGGCCACGACAGACATCCACCCACAGACAACACCAGAGGGACACAGCACCACCCCGACGGCTGTAGCATCCTCCCAAAGGGCACCCACGCCTTCTCCACGCCGACCCACGCCTACAACGATTCCCACGAACGCCCCCACGCCCACCACGCTACCATACTGGATCATACACAACCGCATGCCGCCCTTTGACCACCATGCCACCGTGCACCCCCCAGCGGCCCCACAGAGCAGCGCAAAGCCTCGCCTAGGGGTGGCACTGCACGGTGAGACGGTCCGGGAGAAGGCGACGCTCAAGGCACACAAGCCACGCAGAAAAATTCGTAATAAAGTCACAGAGAAGAAGCGCCACACATCAAGACCCGCCGCGCGGCCCTCCAGCATCCTGGAGCACACCAAGGACCTCTCGGTGTTCCGCGGCGCTGGCAACCACGGCCTGAGTCCCGGCCAGCCGCTGCCTCTCGGTCGTCCCAGCCGCGGCCACGTCAACGACTGGGCGGTGGTGGGCGCGGGCGTGGTGGCCTCTTCAGTGGGCGTGGCCTTGCTGGTCTGTGGGTTTCTCCTTGCCCGAGGGCGTAGCAAGGCCGGGCCCATGTGGGAGGCGTCCTCGTACTGGCGTGAGGGAGCGGACGAGGACGTGGTGATGGCGGTGGGCGGCAGCAGCGAGGAGGACGAGGGGACGCTCACGGAGTCCGAGGGGACCGTGGGCGTGGTGACGGAGACCCACCGCGGCCTCAACTACCGCCTCTACCTCCTGCTGCAGAGGGACACGGCCACCGGTATCACCCCAGACACGCTGCCAGACCCCCACTCACCCTCCCCGACTGACCCCACCACGTCCCCCGCCTGGCACTGACCCCTCGGCCCGCCCGTCGCCGCCCCGCCCCTCCCACGCCCTTAAGGAGAGGAAGGGAGCCAGCCGCGCCGACCCTCACCTGGACTTATTTGTCTCTCCCCTCTCCTTCCCCTCTCCCTCTCTCTCCCTGTCCGCCGCGGGGTGCCACACGGACGCAGCAACAAGGCAGCAGCATCACCGTGCGTGCGTGTGTGTGTGTGTGTGCGCCGGGACACCAGTGATTCATAGTATTAATGCGTGTATGTTTATGTTAGTTAGATGTCTTGGTGCCATTAATCGTTTTGGGGTCTCGAGGCTCAAAGTGATAAAGACGAAGCAGCTCGGGATGAAAGATAAAACCCAACCCTAAGCCTCCCACGCCTCTCATACAGTAAAAGGGACTCCATAAGCTCATCCAAGACGCTAAACATAGGCCTTGTACAGAGCCTTGCCCATGTGTTAGAGGGAAGAAAGAGCAGAAAGAAATATAGAAAGAAAGATAAATCCCAACCCTAAGCCTCCCACGCCTCTCATACAGTAAAAGGGACACCGTAAGCTCACGCAAGAGTCCTGTAAAAGTAAAACAGTAAATATAAACCATTCCGAGAGCCTTGTCGATGTGTTAGCGGGAAGAAAGAGAAAAAAAAGAAAGAAAGAAAACCCCCAATCCTACGCCTCAAACGATCCCCATGACACTAAATGAGACTCCGTAAGCTCATCCAATAATCTGGTAAGCATAAGCCTTGCCGAGAGCCTTACCCATGTTAGTCTCTGCCCCGCCCTCTCTCCCTGGCGATGGTCCTTCTCTTCGAGGTGTTGCCGCGAGGGAATAAGACAGTGCGTGGCCGTTAGCGGTGTTAATGAAGAGTGACGTGAGCGAACTAGGGTGTGGGTGTGTGGGTGGGTGCCTACGTAGCTAGCTGGTCCTGTTAGGCCTGGTCGCTGCTAGGGATGTGATGGAGTGGGGAAAAGAGCAAAGAGTGAGAAATTACGAAAGAATGAGAAAGGAAGAGTAAAGAATAAGAAATAAGGAAAAATAAGAAAGAGTAAAGAGTAAAACAAAAATAGGAAAAGTGTAAAGAGTTAGACAAGTAAGAAGGAACTAGGAAAAAAAAAAGTATAGGAAAAGAGTAAAGAGAGTGAGAAAGTAAGTAAGAAAGAATGAGAAAGGAAGAGTAAAGAATAAGAAATAAGGAAAATAAGAAGAGTAAAATAAGAAAGAATAGGAAAGAGTAAAGAAAAAACAAAAAGAATAAGTGTGATGGGGAAAAAAGAAAAAGAAAAGAAATTAGAGAATGAGAAAGGAGAAAGAATAAGAAATAAGAAAAATAAGAAAAGAAAAAAAGAAAGAGCAAAAAAAAAATAAATATAATAAGTGTGATGGAGTGGGGAAAGATTAAGAAAGAGAAATTAGAGAGAGAATGAGAAAGGAGAAGAATAAGAAATAAAAATAAGAAAAAGAAAAGAAGAAAAACAAACAAAAATATAATAAGTGTGATGGAGTGGGGAAAAGATTAAAGAGTGAGAAATTATGAGAGAATGAGAAAGGAGGAGTAAAGAATAAGAAATAAGGAAAAATAAGAAAGAGTAAAGAGTAAAACAAAAATATAATAAGTGTGATGGAGTGGGGAAAAGATTAAAGAGTGAGAAATTATGAGAGAATGAGAAAGGTGGAGTAATGAATAAGAAATAAGGAAAAATAGGAAGGAGTAAAGAACAAAACAAAACTAAGAAAAGTGTAAGGAGTTAGACAAGTAAGAAAGAATTAGACCAAAAAGTATAGAGTGAACGAGGAGGATTATGCCCCTGTGCCAATTTATACGCAGTAAGGAATGTGTGTAAAACTAGGGTGAGGAGTACTTGTGCCAGTTTGTACGCGGTAAGGAAGGTATAGGATCAGTATTTTGTGTGCCAATTTGTACGCGGTAAGGAAGGTATAGGATCAGTATTTGGTGTGCCAGTTTGTACGCGATAAGGAAGGTATAGGATCAGTATTGTGTGTGCCAGTTTGTACGCGATAAGGAAGGTATAGGATCAGTATTTTGTGTGCCAGTTTGTACGCGATAAGGAAGGTATAGGATCAGTATTGTGTGCGCCAATTTGTACGCGATAGAAATAAATAGAAAACGAGGGCGATGTCTACCCCGAGCGAAACTCTCTAGCAGAACACAAGGAGGCAATTTACCTCTCAATTTACCTGCAGCGCTAAGTGTCAGGTGAAGCCAACAGGTGTGAGATGCTCGATATGAGATAGCCGCCGCCAAGCAGTTCTATGTACGGCAGGAGGAATAGAGGTGACACTCCTGAGGCTGCTGGGAAACTAAACCGACGAGACCTCTGCAAGTACGTGAGACAGCTAAGAGGAACGGTGAAACAAGTGGAAGGGAAGAAAGATAAGGGACGAAGAACAATGAAACAAATTAAGGCGAGGTATAGAGGTGACACTCCTAAGGCTGCAGGAAAACTTAACCGAAGAAATCTCCACAAGCACGTGAGACAGCTAAGAGGAACAGTGAAACAAGTGGAAGGGAGGTTTCTGTAAGAGGAAAGATAAAGGACGAAGAACAATGAAACAAAATGAAACCTAAACCCGAGGCCTCAGGAGAGATAAGATACGAGGAACAGTGAAAGAAATGCAAGTGAGGTTTCTATAAGAGAAAGAAAACCTAAAACCAAGGCCTCACGAAGCTACGAGGAACAGCATAACGAAATGAGTTATCTACAACAGGACTAAAAAAAAGAAAGCCAAGGCCTCACGAAGCTACGAGGAGCAGCATAACGAAGTGAGTTCTCTACAACAGGACTAAAAACCAGAAAGCCAAGGCCTCACGAAGCTACGAGGGACAGCATAACGAAATGAGCTCTCTATAACAGGACTAAAAAGCAGAAAATCAAGGCCTAAGACGAGGGACAGCATAACGAAATGAGCTCTCTATAACAGGACTAAAAAACAGAAAATCAAGGCCTCACGAAGCTACGAGGAACAGCATAACGAAGTGAGCTCTCTATAACAGGACTAAAAACCAAACACCAAGGGCGAACGAGGCTAGACAAACAGCATAACGAAGTGAGCTCTCTACAGTAGCACTAAAAACAAGAAAACCAAGGCCTCACGGAGCTACGAGGAACAGTGAAGCCGAAAGAAGTGAAGTTTTTACATACAAGGAGAAGAAAAATTAATACCGAGTCCTCTGAAAGTAAAGAAAAGCAAGAGAAGCGATATGTCTTATGTGAAACGAAGTGTGCTGTTTATACGAGAGGAAGAAAAACTAGAAAAAACTACAACCCGAGGCCTCTGTAAGCTATAAACAAAAGAATCGCTATCTCTTCCTAGTAAAATATAGATTCTAAAGACAAAGGAAGTAAAGAGAAACAAAATAAACAATGCGTATCTCTTCCTAGTAAGAGATAAACTATAAAGACCTTTGTACAGCCTAACCCATAGGTAACTCTTTGTAGACAGAACAGGCAGTAACCAACCCGGATCTTTGTACTGTAAGATATCGTATTATACAGTATAGTAGGAACCTTTGTACAGCAGGTGAGAACAGTAGGTAGGCAGACCTTTATAAGCGGCAGAGAGGAAATAAAGAGATGTTACAGAGGAATATATAAACGTTTGAAGTCTTTGTATAGAGGATAATGATGATTTTTAATGGAACAAAATAGAAGAAGCATTTAAGAAGCATATAAGAAGCATTTGTAGGGGAATTTTAGGACAACAAACAGAAGGAAAATAAAAAGATGACTGGAATATATAAACGATAGAAGTCTTTGTATAGAGGATAATGATGATTTTTAGTGGAACCAAAGATAGGATAAGCGTATAGCAAATATGTGTAATGGAATATTTGGAAGAAAAACAAAAGGAATTTTTTTTTACAACAAAGGAGACAGCTCAAGGGCACACAAAAAAGAAAACAATAAAAAAAAGCCCGCTACTCGCTGCTCCCAAAAAAGAATAAAAAAAGAGGTGGCCGAAAAAAGGTCAATTTCGGGAGGAGAGGTGTCCCGATACCCTCCTTTTGAAAGAGTTCAAGTCGTAGGCAGGAGGAAATACAGATGGAAGGCATTGTATAGAGAATATGAGGATTTTATATGGAACAAAATACAGAATAGAAATTTAAGAAGTATTTGTAGGGGAAATGATAGGACGAGAAATAGAAGAAAAATAAGAAGATAAGTGAAATATATAAACGATGGAAGGCTTTGTACAGAGAATATGAAGATTTTTAATGGAACAAAATATTGGATAAGGATATAGGAAGCATTTGTAAGGGAATTTTGTGTCGATAAACAAAAGGAAAATAAAAAGATGACTGGAATATATAAACGATGGAAGTCTTTTAATAGAGAATATGAAGATTTTATATGGAACAGAATAAAGGACAGGAACTTAAGAAGTATTTTTAGGGGAGTGATGGGGCGAACAGAAGGATAATATAAATGGATAAAACGAGAATGGAGGTATAATACAAGC
>NW_026112160.1:0-110000 GCF_024679095.1 Eriocheir sinensis
TATGGTAAATTTGGCGGGGTCAGTGCGTCGGTTCTTTCCTGGAATATTCGTGTATTTAAAATGTCCTGTAGCTTTACGGTTATGAGCCATATTATTGTATTTTTATAGTCATTAATTTATAGTTCGTCCCTGCGTAAGATTAATAATAAGCGTGAGGAAGGCACGATAGTAAATTTGGCGGGGTCAGTGCGTCGGTTCTTTCCTGGAATATTCGTGTATTTAAAATGTCCTGTAGCTTTACGGTTATGAGCCATATTATTGTATTTTTATAGTCATTAATTTATAGTTCGTCCCTGCGTAAGATTAATAATAAGCGTGAGGAAGGCACGATAGTAAATTTGGCGGGGTCAGCGCGTGGGTTCTCCTTTGAAATGATCGAATATTTTAAATGTCCTTTAGCTTTACGGTTATGAGCTATATTATTGTATTTTTATAGTCATTAATTAATTGTTCGTTCCTGCGTTAGACCATTAATAAGCGTGGTTGGGATACTAAGCTTGGCGGGGAAGCGAGAATTGGCGCCATTTCCGGTTGGTTCTATGAAATGATCGATTATTTTAAATGTCTCTTAGCTTTACGGTTATGAGCTATATTGCTGTGTTTTTGCTGTCATTTATTTATAGTTCGTCCCTGCGTAAGATTAATAATAACCGTGTGGGAGGGACTATGGTAAACCTGGCGGGCTAAATGCGATGGTTCTTTCTTGGAATATTAGTTTATTTCCAATGGGTTATAGCTTTACGGTTATGAGCTATAGCATTGTGTTTTTTATAGTCATTAATTTATTGTTAGTTCCTGTGTAAGACCATTAATAAGCTTGGTTGACATACAAAGCTTGGCGGGGAAGCGAGAATTGGCGCCATTTCCGGCTGGTTCCGTATATATTTTTAATGGCCTTTAGCTTAATGGTTATGAGCTATATGATTGTGTTTTTTTAGTCGTTAATTTATAATTCGTCCCTGCGTAAGATTAATAATAAGCGTGGGGGAGGGACCATGGTAAATTTGGCGGGGTCAGCGCGTTGGTTCTTCTCTTAAATATTCGTGTATTTTAAATGTCCTTTAGCTTTACGGTTATGAGCTATATTATTGTGTTTTTATAGTCATTTATTTGTAGTTCGTTCCTGCGTAAGATTAATTATAAGCGTGGGGGAGGGACTATGGTAAATTTGGCGGGGTCAGCGCGTTGGTTCTTTCTTGGAATATTCGTGTATTTAAAATATCCTTTAGCTTTACGGTTATGAGCTATATTATTGTGTTTTTATAGTCATTAATTAATAGTTCGTTCCTGCGTTAGACCATTAATAAGCATGGTTGAGATACTAGCTTGGCCTTGGCAGGGAAGCGCAAGCGAGAGTTGGCGCCATTCCCGGGCCGACCTCCATCCCAAGCAGACGCACGGCAAGACGCTCCTCACGATGGCGCCAAATATTCACCACTATAACGCCGCAGCTCGGTTATTAGGCAACAGCACTATTTAATTAAGGTAAGATAATAGCTGGGAGGCAGAAAGGGGGCGAGGAGGTCACGTTATAAGGCTGAATTGTGTATGTTGCGAGGGTAGACTTAGATATTCCAGTGATATTTTTTTCATTAAATTATTTCACATTTTCGAGGTAATTTGTGGTTTGCAGTTTGGTTTTATAATTATGGAAGGCGTTATCGAGTTCTGGCAGGCTTATTTATTTCCTTTATCACTTGTTCCTTCATTATTCCTTTCTTTATCTTCTTATTTATTAATTTCTTTTACATTTCCTCAGTAATTTATGGTTTTTAGTGTGGTTTTATATTTCTTGAAGGTTTTATCGAGTTATGGCTGGCTTATTTTATTTCTCTTATCACATATTCCTTCATTAATCCTTTCTTTATCACATTATTTATCCATTTCTGTTACATTTTATCAGTAATTTATGGTCTATGGTGTGATTTTATATTCCTGAAAGACTAAAGCTAATTCTGACTGGCTTCGTTACTCATATTTTCCTTATTACTATACGGACCAACCAAGTTTCAGGTAAGTTTCAATGTAATTTTATCCATATTTTATTTCCACGCCGGTAAATATTGGTTTTATTAATAATTCGACGAGGTATGAAGACGCGCACCGCTATCTCCCTCTTAGACGCGTTAATTCACCTTCAGAGCTTCCGGAAAGCCATAATTAAAGTGTGAGAATATCAAAACTAGTCTCCAGGAAAACCATTATTAAGTTTAAGCCTCTAAAAATGCTTGAAAATGGCTATAATATATCTATGTGTGGCTTTCTTGAGTGATTTTGAGCGGGAAATGGGGGCGTCCCTATTCTCTGCTCTGATTGGCTCTCCGGGGGCCTTGCTGTGCGCTGATTGGCTGTGAATTCCCCGCCTTTTTTTCTTGCTCTGTGATTGGTCGCGGCACCAGGTCAGCAGCTTCCCCCTCATTGCTACTTTTGGCGCCAATATCTCGCTTCCTCACACACACGCCTCTTAATCTTCAAGACTTGTAGAAAACCATAATTAAAGTGTGCAAAGACTAAAAGTAACCTCTTGGAAAGCCATAGTGGCTTACTAAATAAAATAGGCTTGGAAATAACCATATATGTGTGTGCATGGACCCGACAATTTCTCGCTCCTTCACACACACGCCTCTTAACCTTCACAGCTCCTTGCAAACCATAATTAAAGTGTGCAAAGACTAATTCTAATTTCCTGGAAAGCCATAGAAACAGTGTGAGGCTTAAAAGAGGCTTGGAAATAACTATATATGTGTGTATTGGACCTGACAGTTGTCTCTGCTCCTTCACACTCACGCCTCTAAACCTTCAAAGCTCCAAGAAACCATAATTAAACTGTGCAAAGACTAATTAAATTCTTGTTTTCATAGCAACATTGTAAGGCTTAAACAGTTTGAATAATCTGAGTATATGTGTGTACGGACCTGACAGTTTCTTCGCCCTTTCTATATATATATATATACACATATACATATACACACATACACACATATACATATACACACATACACACATACATACACACACAAACATATAATAATACAAAAGTAAAAATGATAATAATGATAATAATAATAATAATAATAATAATAATAATAATAATAATAATAATAATAATAATAATAATAATAATAATAATAATAATAATAATAGTTATAGAAATAATAATAATGATTAACATTGTGATAATTATAAAATAATAGTAGTGTAAATAATAATTAAAGTGATAATATTAACACAATATCATTAGTACAAAAATTGTAATTGATTTATAAAAATAATATGGTAGTACTGTAACTGATAATGTAAGTAGTAATAGTATTAATACAATAATAATAGTATATGGTAATAATTGATTAAGCTGAGGACACACTCTGACAGATGATACATGGACTTAATAATTATAGTTGAGAAGAATATGCTTTTTAAATTGTTTTTAAAGGAATGTATTGAATTTAGAGTGGGGAGAAGGGGAAGAGAGAGGCGAGGGAAGGGGATTGGTGAGGGGAGGGAAGAGGGGACACAGAAAGAGAGGATAAGAGAGGAAAAGAAGCGAGATGGAAGGATGGAGAGTAGCAAAAAGAAGCAAGGAGGAGGAGGAGGAGGAAAAATAAGAAGAGGAAATAAAGAAGCAAAGGAAAATGAAAACATAATGAAGATGAACACGGAGAAAAGGAAAGAAAAGGAAGAGATGGAGATTAGGAGATAAGGAGGAGGAGGAGGAAAGGGAACTTAAGTGGAATTTGCCTCAAGGAATGTAGAGAGATGTGGAGAGAATGGGAAGAAGGAAGACAAGATGGAAGAAGAAGAGATGGAGGAGGAAAAGGAGGAGAAGGAAAGGAGGAGGAGGAAATGAAGAGATGTAAGGCGAATGGAATGAGATTGTGAAGGCTGAGATGAAATGAGAGAGAGAGAGAGAGAGAGAGAGAGAGAGAGAGAGAGAGAGAGAGAGAGAGAGAGAGAGAGAGAGAGAGAGAGAGAGAGAGAGAGAGAGAGAGAGAGAGAGAGAGAGAGAGAGAGAGAGAGAGAGAGAGAGAGAGAGAGAGAGAAATATACAAACACACACACACACACACACACACACACACACACACACACACACACACACACACACACACACACAACAAACACAACCTGGTAGTCCATAAAGAAAAAAAGTCCGACACACACACAAACAAATAGACAAACGGGAAAACAAACACAGGAAGAAAATACAACAGGAAAGCCAATAAAAGTGGTGAAGGCAGGTAAACAGGTGTGTGTGTGTGTGTGTGTGTGTGTGTGTGTGTGTGTGTGTGTGTGTGTGTGTGTGTGTGTGTGTGTGTGTGTTGTATGCTCACCTCCATGAATTATAATACTGCTTTCCTCTACATATTTCTTACTCTTTTTAATGGTTTGGTAGTACATTTTTTTTTTTTCAAGAAGGCAAGATGAGTTCTCTGGGTGTAATATTTTTTGTATTTTTTTTTTCATGGTAATAAGGTGAATTTCCTTGTCTCGTAATCCTTTGTCCCTTCCTTATTACGTCACCATCTTATCTCCCGTCCTGTGTAAGTAGACGAAGTTCGTAATGACTTTTATGTAATCTCCATATCTACCTTTATACCTTTTTTCTTGGCCTTCCTTCCTCCTTGTCTCTCCTCCCTACTTTACCTCCCTGTCTTTTACTCTCTTCTTCCTTCATTTTTTATACTTTATTCTTCCTTGACTTCCCTGCCTTCTTTTCCTCTCTTACTTTTACTATATTCCTCCTTCCCTTTTTCTACTCCTTTCTTTCTTTTTGACTTTCCTTCCTACTTTTCCTCTCTTCCTTCTCGTTGCCTTTCCTCCGTATTTTTCCTCTCTTCCTTTTTCTCTCTTCCTCCTTCCATACTTTTTCTCCCTTCCTTCTCCTTGCCTCTTCCATCCAATCCCTACCATCTCTCCTTCCTCCCTCCCAGTGCCAGCCAACACTGTCCCGCCGGGTCCTGCTGCTCGCTGCCTCTCGTGTGTCTTGCTCGCCGCGCGGCAAACATTCTCGCCTCAATAAATTACCTGGAAAATAATCTGCTTGGCGCTTAATTCCTTTCTGCCTCATTCGTAACGTTGGCGGGGAAAATGTGAAATCAACATTTATTTCACTCCGTTCAAAAAGTTTCCTGTAAAGCAGGTATTATTCTGATCATGATTTTGAAACCTTTTATTGTGTAACGCCACAAACACTAATTTTATGTAGCAGCTCTGGAAATTGTAATTATAAACATTATAATTTCCTCTTTATTTTCCTAATAAGTATAGACAAAGTAGACGGCTACTTATTCCTTATTTTTACGACAAACCTTATGTCCCTGAAAAGCTGAAGAAAATTGTCCATTCACAGCGTACGAGATATTTCACACATTTAATAGACGTCACATTCATGTCAATATCCTTAAACTAAAACTCCAAACTATCTACAACCTTCGAGAGATAAGAAAAAGAGCGCGCGCACACACACACACACACACACACACACACACACACACACACACACACACACACACACAGCACAGGATGGAGACAAAAGAGTTGACAATATTTGGATGCGATGACGCCGTATTACATGATCTAAAAGTCTTATAATAGTTTCGCTCAATGCAACACAAAACAACGAAATTAACCTCCCACTTACTGAGGCAACGAGAGAGAAGTAAACACACTCCACAGGCCGGGAGAGGAAGGGGTAGCAATATGCACCTGAACGGAAACTGTAATACGAAGAAATGTCCGGGTGGAAGCGCAGCGTGAACGGCGTTCAGTTTTACAAGCTTTTTGTGTCTCTATCCCTCGGCCTGTCTCTCTTGCCATAGAGAAACACACATCACCAGATAATGCAACACGCAATAAACTCTTCAGTACACGGAGACTCACAAATTATGGTGTTGGCGTTGTTTTAGTTTTACATCCTTCCATTCTCTTATTCTTCGGCCTGTCTCATTTGCCATAAAGAAACACACCACCGGAAAAAAATATAGCAAATAATAAATTCTTCCATACACAAGACTCCCCCCAAAGCAAGAAAACATACATCACAATGGAATAAGAGCTACTGAGTATGCACACCTAACAAGAAGGGGAAGGAAGAGTTGACGTTGTGTAACACAAGCAGGAAGGGAGAGGAGGAGACGAGGCCGTAAATTATGTTGCGTGAAACAAAATGTGTGTGTGTGTGTGTGTGTGTGTGTGTGTGTGTGTGTGTGTGTGTGTGTGCAGGTGAGCCGGGGCGTGACAGGCGGTGCAGGTGTGACTAATGAGGTCAGGTGTGAGGGCGAGAGGGCGGCGAGATGAGGAAACACAAGTAGACGTGATGAAAAGGGAAGGAGCGAAAAAGAGTGAATGTGTTGTGTTGTGTTTGTGTGTTTGGGAAGTGGAGAGAGAGAGAGAGAGAGAGAGAGAGAGAGAGAGAGAGAGAGAGAGAGAGAGAGAGAGAGAGAGAGAGAGAGAGAGAGAGAGAGAGAGAGAGAGAGAGAGAGAGAGAGAGAGAGAGAGAGAGAGAGAGAGAGAGAGAGAGAGAGAGAGAGAGAGAGAGAGAGAGAGAGAGAGAGAGAGAGAGAGAGAGAGAGAGAGAGTGTTCTGAACATATAACATTTACACCATGAAAGTAATTTTAGGAATCGAAAAAAAAAATATGAGAGACGTAAGGGAAGTTACATAACGTAATAAGTAACCAAATTAAGTAGAGAAAAACGTTAGTAGATAAATAAAGAAAATATATGATAAACCAACAAAGTAAGATATTTTTACCTATAACAGTTAGGGTCATTTCTTCTGCTATATTATCATCATTACTCCTTCATTTTCACTTTCCTCTGGTTTGTATTCTCGTTCATTAAGTAATTCAGTCTCGCCTGCACTCGCTCATCCACTCACCCTCTTGTCCTCAGTTATTCACGCTCTTCAGTACCACCGCGGCCCACACCTGTGTACACTCCGGGCCGCGGCGGGGCTGCAGAAATTATTGATGAAAGTAAAGTCGTTGTGTTTGTCTGTCTGTCTGTGTCGTTCGGTGCGTGTAGGTCTGTCTCAGGTTTGGTTGTCCAATTTATGTTTGTGTTTCTCAGTCTTTCTTTTCGTATGTTATTTTTTCTTCCGTTGTTCTTTGTCTGTTTGTCTGTATCTCTGTCTGTTTATCTCTGTTCTTATCCCTTTATCAGTCTCTGTTGTTTCTTTGCTTACCTGCGGCTGTTCGACCATATGTCTGTCTTTAAATGTATTTATCTTTTTTTTTTTATACAACAAAGGAAGCAGCTCAATGGCAACAAAAAGAAAGCGTAAAAAAAAAGCCCGCTAATCACTGCTCCCATAAAAGATGAAGTAACCAGTGTCCAAAAGAGAGGTCAATTTCGGGTGGAGGTGTGAAAGAGGTCAAATCATAGGCAGGAAGAAATACAGATGAAGGAAGGCT
Organism: Eriocheir sinensis; assembly: GCF_024679095.1. Taxonomy (NCBI): domain Eukaryota; kingdom Metazoa; phylum Arthropoda; class Malacostraca; order Decapoda; family Varunidae; genus Eriocheir; species Eriocheir sinensis. The sequence continues at coordinate 7,415 of NW_026112160.1, forward strand.
GTTCCAGAGTTCACCATTGCAAAGGATGAAAGAGTGAAGATGCTGGTTAACTCTTGCATAAGGGGTTTGGACAGTATAGGGATGAGCTAGAGTAGGAAGTCGAGTGCAGCGGGGCCGCGGGAGGGGGGACAGGCATGCAGTTAGCAAGTTCAAAAGAGCAGTCAGCATGAAAATATCGATAGAAGATAGAAAGAGAAGCAACATGGCGGCGGAATTTAAGAGGTAGAAGACTATCAGTATGAGGAGGGGGGTTAATGAGACGAAGAGCCTTAGACTCTACTCTGTCCAAAAGAGCTGTGTGAGTGGAGCCCCCCCACACGTGAGGTCCATACTCCATATGAGGGCGGACAAGGTCGCTGTATATGGACAGCTTCTGGGAAGGGGAAAATAATTGGCGGAAACGATACAGAACACCCAACCTCGAGGAAGCTGATTTAGTAAGAGAGATGTGAGGCTTTCTGTTGAGATTTTGAGTTAAGGATAGACGAGGATGTTTAGTGTAGAAGGTGACAGCTGAGTGTTGTCGAAGAATAGGAGATAGGTGTTTGGAAAACTGTGTCGAGTTGATAGGTGGAGAAATTATGTATGTTTTCTTTACGTATTTAAATGTATGTCTGTTTTCGCTGTATATTTTCTTCGTTCTGTGTGACTACTTTCGGTACACACACATACACAACAAAAGCTCGCACAAAAGAACACACAAACAAACAATTATTAATGGCGGTGGCTGAGTCGTCAAAGTAACGGCCCCGTGTTCAGGAGGACGCGAGTTCAATCCCCGCCCGGTGCCACCAAGATGGGATTTTTCAGCCGCCGCCGAGTGGCTTAAAACTACCCACATGCTGTCCAGAAGACCACCTATCAACCCGGACTCTAAATTCTAGGATCAAAGATGAGCTCTGGGAGGGCAGCATGACCCAATGCAAGATGGCGCCACTATAAACACTCGCCTGCGCCAGAACGGGCTGGGACGACCATCAGGACCCACCGGGAAGAAGCCTTGGACCGACCATCATTATCCACCGGGAAGAAGCCTACCGGCGCAAGAGGCCACAATGTAGAAAAAAAAAAATGCTAATGCAAATGAAACTACTAATAATGGTACTTCTAATTATACAACTACAAAAAAAAAAAAATACTGACCATTAACACTACATACACATACAACCCTGATCACGTGACACGGAATAAAGCTGTCCCGGAAAATAATGCAGCACCTCTCCCATTCTCTCAGCCGGTGTCTGGTGGCGGCGGTGATTGATTCGTTTGGCGCGAGCACGAGGCGGATGACCGTGTTGTTCGTGTTACTGGCGATACAACGAGCTGACATAATCATACATCTGTATTGTACTAACTCAACTAAGAAGAAGAAAGATAAATTAGAAACATCGCTCCCACTCGAATCAAGCCCAACACACACACTGCGTTTCCTGCGTGGCTCCCATCCGACCCTGCGCCGCCAACACGTATGTGTATTTCTCGGTCCCTTTTGGCCGCGTTTTCCTCCTCGCGTGGAAGCCTTGCTGCTCGCCCACTCATACAGACGACTAAATGAAGCGTTCTCCTCTGTCGATGGCATGCTCATGGAGGGTGTGCGGTTGTTGTTGTTGTTATTGTTGCTCATGATGCTGTAGTTGTTTTCTGCTTGAACTCACATAGCTGTTCTGGAGATAACTGATTTTATTGTTTCAGTATTTTGTGCATATTCTATTTCTGTCGTTTTGTTTCCTACTATTTTTCATCATATTTCAAAACTTGATTTATATATATTTTTTTCATTTAAGATAATATGTTGAGAGAGAGAGAGAGAGAGAGAGAGAGAGAGAGAGAGAGAGAGAGAGAGAGAGAGAGAGAGAGAGAGAGAGAGAGAGAGATAGAGAGAGAGAGAGAGAGAGAGAGAGAGAGAGAGAGAGAGAGAGAGAGAGAGAGAGAGAGAGAGAGAGAGAGAGAGAGAGAGAGAGAGAGAGAGAGAGAGAGAGAGAGAGAGAGAGAGAGAGAGAGAGAGAGAGAGAGCGTAATATTACCCTGCACGGAAAAGTTATATGCGAAGTTTTAAATATACTGTTGAGTCGTGATGATGTTCCTTTGCTTCTCGTTTATTTTTAATGATGCGTCTGCGGGGAGCCATGTGGTGCTGAGAGAGAGAGAGAGAGAGAGAGAGAGAGAGAGAGAGAGAGAGAGAGAGAGAGAGAGAGAGAGAGAGAAATTCATGCACTACTAATTCAAAGAGCTAATATAGTAGGCCATGTCTCGTTTCACAAGTAATTCCTCTCTCTCTCTCTCTCTCTCTCTCTCTCTCCAGTATCTGCAAGTGTTTAGATATCATGTATTTTTGTTCCTTTCAATTCCTGTTTTCACTTTTTTTCAATTCCTTTCATATTCCTTTGTTGTACAGTTTCACTTTCCCGTTCTCGGTATTTTTGTTTCCCATATTTTTGTCTGTAACTTTTTTTTCATATGTTTGCCGCTGCGTTCTTTTGTTCTCATATATTTCACGTGTCTGTTTTAACGCCACAGACCTTTATTTCATTCGTTGCAATGCCTTCCTCTCTTTAATTATTTTTTCTCTTGACCCAGACTCGTTTTTTTTCTTTTGTTGTTTTGGAATCACTTTAAACATTCCTTAAACTCGTAATTTTTCCATTATATATTTTTCCTGATTTCTTTTCATTTATTATTTCCCTACTTCTTCCTTCCGTCCTTCCTTCCTTGGCCTCTATTGATTTTTTTATTGACTTCTTCCTTCCGTCCTTCCTTCCTTGTCCTCTATCGATTATTTTTATTGTCCTCTTCCTTTCTTCCTTCCTTCCTTCCTTCTGTGTCGTCTATTTTTTTCTCTACTTCTTTCTTCCTTTATTTTGTGGACTTCTTCCCTCCTCATTTTAGCTTATTTCATGTCCTAGTTTGTATTTATTGTATTTTTTTTCTTAAGTTTATTTTTTTTACACTACTTCCTTCCTTTTTATTTTGTTGACTTCTTTCATTATCACATAACCGTTTTTATGTCTCGGTATTTACTTTTTTGCCTTTTCTCTCCACTCTGTCAGTCTTTCATTTATTTTGTCCCTAACTTTTTCTTACTTTTTTTGTTGACTTTTCATGATCACTCGTCGATTTCCTGTCCCAGTATTTTATTTTTGTATTTTAAAATGTGTTTCTCCTCACTATTTTTCTTTTACTATTTTTTTTCTCTACCTCCCCCTTCCTCTTTTTGTGGACTTTTTTCTTCATCACTTAAAGCAATTTCATACTAGCGCTTGTAAAGGAAAAAATGAAAAGTGAGAATTATCGGAAAGAAGAGAAGAATATTAGATTGGATGAGGAAAGGTTATTTTGAGACACCTGAGAGAGAGAGAGAGAGAGAGAGAGAGAGAGAGAGAGAGAGAGAGAGAGAGAGAGAGAGAGAGAGAGAGAGAGAGAGCGAGAGCGAGAGAGAGAGAGAACACGAATCACTTAAAAGTTCTCCCTGCTTTTTACACTTCAAGGTTGGCGGAAAGAATTTTGGAAAGGATTCATTTACTCAGCGGGGTCCGAATAAGGCTTCATTTGAGGGAATGGGGAATCACGGGAGGCTTCATTTGAGAGGTCGAGTTAGGTTCGAGGCCTCGGAGCGGCTCAGGAAGACTTGATCAGTTTCGTCCTCGTCTCGTTGAAGTTTGTCTGAAGTTACGCCAAGGAAGAAGTATAAACAAGAGGAGACGAGGCAGGACCGGCGAGCGAGACAGAAAGTGGATTAAGAAACGAAACAATGAAGCAGGAATTAAATAACAGAGAACCAGGAGTTGAAAGCGGAAGCAAAGAATGACAGGAAGCCAAGCAATGACAGTGAACAAGGCATTGAAACAAGGAAATTAAAAACAAAGTGATACGGAACCAGAAATGACAGAGAACCAGGAATTGAAAGAGGAAACAAAGATTGACAGGAAACCAGGAATTTAAACAGAAACATAAATTTATAGTAAACCGAGGCGGGAAATAAAGGTGAAAAAGATAAACCTGAAATATTTAATGCAGAGAAACAAACTACCAAAGACGAGTTGACTGAGGATAAGAAGAAATTAGTGCACGGAAAATCATAATAAACCATCAACAAACCTGAGCAGATTAAAGTAGGCCACAAATTTTTTGAAGATACTTTTTTTTGTATGATGGAATGAAGGAGAAACAGAACAGGAGAAGACCGAAAGGAGACAAATATTTGAATGGTGAAATGAAGAAGAAAAGAAAACAATGATGAAACAAGATATCAAAGACGAGGCAAAAAAAATGTATGAGGAAATAAAGAAACACAAGGAAGGGAAAAGTTAGAGGAAGGAAAGAAGACGATAAGAGTGAGTAGTATATGCAGGAGCTAAATAGGAAAAAAAAGTGCCACAAATATTTCCATGAGGAAATAAATAAAAGAAGAAAAAGACGATTGAAGCCAATCCAAATTATAAATAAAATATAATTCGCTGATCCAGAGAATTTGCAGAGTCATAAAGAACTATAAAAGTAAAATAACAAGGACAAACACACAACGTCGCACTCATTCCGAATAGTTAAGTAAAACAAAGTCCTGCTCAGGATTTAGACTTGCTAACCCGAGGGAGAGAGAGAGGGAGAGAAGAGAGAGGAGAGGAAACCGGAGACACACAGCGCCACGAAGACAAGAGAAGGGTGCTCTGATGCTGCAAAGAAACAAACTTCACTTACACAAAATGTTTTCCTCAGTGGCTCAACACGAACTGGCTTGAAATATTAGTGGAAACAGAGGAAAAAAAAAGATGTCATTTTGCAACGACAACAACTTATCTTACACAATACGAATGTTTCCCTTAGTATAACAAGAGCATTTCACGGCGACGTATCATGAATACCAGTGACGGAAAACTAAACAACCAGAAAAAAAAGATAACATGGGTGCGATACGGCAGAGGAAGCAGCTCAATCTATAAACCAAAGAACATGACAAATGTTAAGAAAAAAATAGTGTACTCCGTGACGGTTGAATAGCAGTGATGTGAAGTGAACAAGAGGCAGGTATTATTGTACTCCATGACGGTTGAATAGCAGTGATGTGAAGTGAACAAGAGGCAGGTATTATTGTACTCCGTGACGGTTGAATAGCAGTGATGTGAAGTGAGCAAGAGGCAGGTATTATTGTACTCCATGACGGTTGAATAGCAGTGATGTGAAGTGAACAAGAGGCAGGTATTATTGTACTCCATGACGGTTGAATAGCAGTGATGTGAAGTGAACAAGAGGCAGGTATTATTGTACTCCATGACGGTTGAATAGCAGTGATGTGAAGTGAACAAGAGGCAGGTATTATTGTACTCCATGACGGTTGAATAGCAGTGATGTGAAGTGAGCAAGAGGCAGGTATTATTGTACTCCTTATTATTATCTTTTTACATTCAGATTATAATTAGTTTTGTCTCATTATCTTGCATCTCCTTTTTTCACTTGTCAGTAATGGATGCATCAGTGACGTAAGAGAGAGAGAGAGAGAGAGAGAGAGAGAGAGAGAGAGAGAGAGAGAGAGAGAGAGAGAGAGAGAGAGAGAGAGAGAGAGAGAGAGAGAGAGAGAGAGAGAGAGAGCACGATCTTGTTGAATCGTTTGGGAGTCCGGAGAGAGGACAGGGAGGGACAAAGATGGGAGGAAGGAAGGAAAGAAACTGATTGACGGTGGATCAAAACGGGATGAAGGGACAGAGGGGGTGATTTGTACGAGGGGAAGAAGAAGAGGAAGAAGAAGAAATAGAAGAAGAAGAAGAAGAAGAAGAAGAAGAAGAAGAAGAAGAAGAGGAAGAAAGAGAAATAAGAAGCAAGAAAATTAAAGAAAAATAACAGAGTGAGGACGAAACAAAACGAAAAAGACGAAGCAGAAGAAAGTGAGATAGAATAAGGAGTTAATAAGGAATAGAGTAAAGATTAGTTAAACGGATAAAGGAAAAGAAGAAGAGAAAGAGGTTGTAGTAAGAGCAGATGAAGGGGGAGGAAAAGAAAACAAGAAAGGAAGCAAAAAGACCAAAAAGGCAAAAAAAAAAAAAAAAAGCATGAGAAGAAAAATATGGAGAGAAGTAGGACGAAAAAGAAGAATAAGAAGAAGAAAAAGAGTATAAATAAGGAAGACCAAGGAAAAATAACATTTAGGAATAAAAGAAAAGAGGATAGAAAACAAAAAATTGCCTATCATAAAAAGGAAGGACAATAAAATACAAATAAAGAGCAAATAATGAGAAAATACACAATGAATAAAAAAAAATATATGGAAATGGAATCGAAAAGAGAAACAAAAGGAAGAAAACAAAAGACTAGATGATTTTACTGGAGATAACAGAAAAAGATGAATGCGAGATAGAGGTGAGGAAAAGAGGAAAACACGAGAGGAAAAAATAAAGTAAAGGGAAAAAGAGGCGCTTAACGAGGAGTAGTTTCCACAGTCGCAAACAGTTTCGTGCCCCATCAATTTTTTTCCCCCTTTTTCCACTTTTTGTTTTGTTTCTTTTTTTCGCTTCCTGTTTGTTTACAGTCAAAAGCGACTTGCGTAGGCTGAGAGAGAGAGAGAGAGAGAGAGAGAGAGAGAGAGAGAGAGAGAGAGAGAGAGAGAGAAATTCATGCAATACTAATTCAAAGAGCTAATATAGTAGGCCATGTCTCGTTTCACAAGTAATTCCACGCAGTTTCCCTCTCTCTCTCTCTTTTATATATATATATATATATATATATATATATATATATATATATATATATATATATATATATATATATATATATATATATATATATATATATATATATATATACTATTTACATACCCAAAGGTGCACTGTCGGGCAAAATAAAATCTATATACAAAATAACTACATAAACTTTAAAAATATATATACAAAAATAACATACTGTGGGGTTTTTGAAAGGTCCCGTAAATTCTCAGCAATAAAAAATATAAAATAAAATATCTGAAAATTGAGTTTCAGACCCACAACTCTTCTCTTCCTTATTATTATTTAAATATCTGACCAGTCACACTACCATAGGTTAAGCAAAGACAGATGAAACCTGCTCTTAAGTTTATTTAAGCAACAAAGAAACTCGCTGGATATTAAGAATAATTAATTTATCCCAGGCACACAGCAACCTAGCTATCTATCTTAAAACATCCTAGGCAATAGAGTACTTAACTGTAGGTGGGAGAAGCCAAGCCACACCTTATCTGCCTCGTGGTCTGGAGCTCTGGAGTTCTGCTTCAATCCTCTCTCGTTCCTCTCTCTGCAACACACCGTGCCCTCCTTACCTCCCAAGGGCGTCCCTCACCTGAGTACACAGTCACCCTGGACTTGTGGATAGTACAAGGCTGGAAAGACTACCACGATGAACAGCGTGGCGCGGGAGGTTGGTGAGGAACGTCTAGTCGCGTTGGAGTCTGGGTGGAAGATGCTGGAAGATGGAGGCGGGACCCACAATGCTCCGCTCCCCGGCCGTGGTCAAGATGCTAGCTCTCGCCATACTGACATCTCGTTTTCTGTGTAACACTTACACTAAACGCCCTACGGCTATGGATTGTTATTTATTAATAACCTAGCACATGCACTAGGTATTAGTGGGTCATGCATCCCACACATAGCTCAGCTTTGGCAGTAATAATGAAATGATTTGAATAAGGTCCTGTTTCCCGCCTGACTGGTTTTCCCGCCTTATCTATGACTACTCTCGCTCTCTCAATCAAAATGGTGGGGACTCCCGCGGTATTTTTCCACGGACCACTCCCTGAATAATGAAATCATGACACAGACGATACAGAATACACGTGTGTATGCACTGCACTCGTGTCACTGCTCCACCACGAGTGTCAGTGGAGTGGGGAGTGAGCCCCTCCAGTGGAGGGCCGACGGTTCTATTTTGTGGGTGTTCATCTCCCGGATGTTTGGAACACAGGCCGTGAACATGTTCCACATCCGGCAGACTCTTCCCGAAAAAAAGCGTTGCTACTGGCTGGTACGGGAACGCGGCACCTCCACTGCGTCATCACGGGATAGCACCGTTTTCGTGTCCCGCGTGGTGATTCTCGGAGGTTGGCGTAGGCCCGCCAGATGTGGCACTCCTTGCACTTGTGCCTTGTGAAGCACCACCAGAGCAGCTACGTCCCTGGGGTGTTCCAAGGAGTCGACGGAGCTGAGAGTTTCCTGCCCGGTTGGGGGGTCTGCCGTATCCACCAGTCGCAGTGCCCGTCTCTGGATGGCGTCGAGTCTCCCGCTGTGCGAGGTAGCACACGACATCCAAGAGAGGGCAGCATACTCTAAGGCCGTATCTGGGCCTTGTAGAGCAATAGCCTCCCTTTTCTGTCGAAGAAGCTGGCCACCCTCCGCAGACAAGAGACTCTGTGGGAGGCCTTTTGGGCAATGTGTTTGATGTGGCTCTCAAACCGTAGCCCTCGATCCACTTCCAGTCCCAGAATCTTGACGGATTCCTGGAGTGGGAGGGGGACGCCACCAAAGCTTACCTTCCCCTCCACTGCTGGCCCGGCAGTAAAGGATCGAGAGACCACCATTGCCTGGGTCTTCTCTGGGGCAAATGTCACCTGCCAGCGAGCACCCCACTCCTGTAGCACCCTCAGCTGCTGATTGATCTCGTCTGCAGCTAGCCCACTGTCTTGTCGTGGATAGGTGCATTAGAGAGTGCAGTCATCAGCGTAAGCTGAGACTGTTGGCAGCTGCCGGAGAAGGTCGTCCACATACATGTTCCACAGAACTGGCCCCAGCACTGAGCCCTGTGGCACTGATGCCTCCACTGGCAAGGAGTCGGACGTCTGCCCGTTGACGACAACCTGGAGGGTCCTTCCTTGAAGGTAGTCCCCCAGGAGCTGAAGGAGGTCGCCTTGAATGCCCTTAGCACGGAGTTTTTCAAGGAGACCTCCTTGCCACACCCTATCAAAGGCACCCGCTATGTCCAGAGCTACCACGACAGTGTCCAGACCGTCGTCAAGGGCGTCATGTCATTTCTTGGTGAGGAGCATCATCAGATCGGAGGTGGACCGGTCAGGTCTGAACCCATACTGTTGGTCCGAGAGGAGGTAGTTGTCCTTGAGGTGGCGACAGACAACGTCTGCCACGACCCTCTCGAACACTTTCCCCACTACAGATAGCAGGGAGATGGGCTGGTAGTTTTTTGGGTCAGACCTGGAGCTCCTCTTGTGGACGGATACCACCCGAGTCTTTTTCCAAGCCGATGGCCGGGTGTTTTCCCGGAGGCAGGCAGAGAAAACTGTGGTGAAAGGGGTAGCCAGCTCGTGGAAACACTGCTTCAGCAGGTGCGGGCTGAGGTCATCGGGGCCGGTCGCCCTCTGGGTATCCAGCCTTCGCAACAGGCGCTCGACCAACACCTGTGTCACCTCCACCTTCGTGACAGTCTCCTCGCACTGATGTTCTCTCTCTCTCTCTCTCTCTCTCTCTCTCTCTCTCTCTCTCTCTCTCTCTCTCTCTCTCTCTCTCTCTCTCTCTCTTTATTGTTTAAAAAAACATATATATTTACAAAGACCCAGAGGTGCACTGCCGTGTGCTGCCTATTCAAAGGGCATAGTCTATATAAGAGAAAAAAATATCTAAAGATAAAACCATACATTACCTACATTCACATATATCCACACTGCACTGTCATATATATACACTGCACTGTCATTTAAAGTGTCATTGGGGTAGGAAGTGTGCTTCTCCAGTGGTGGGCCGCCAGCTTAACTTCTTGTGTGTTCATCCCACGGACGTGAGGGACGGTGGCCGTGAACACATTCCACATCCGGGAGACTCTACTCACAAAGGTGCGTTGGTGCTGGCTGGTGCGGGAACGTGGCACCTCCACTGCGTCACCACGGGATAGCACCGTTCTCGTGTCCCGCGTGGTGACTCTCGGAGGTTGACGTAGTCCCGCCAGGTGTGGCACTTCCTGCACCTGTGCTTTGTGGAGAACAACAAGCGCTGCGACGTCTCTGCGGTGTTCCAGCGAATCGACGGAGCTGGGAGTGTCCGTCTGGGCTGGGGGGTCTGCAGCATCCACCAGTCGCAGCGCCCGTCGCTGGATGCTGGCGAGTCTCCCGCTGTGCGAGGCAGCACACGACATCCAAGAGAGGCAAGCGTACTCCAGGTAAGGCCGTATCTGGGCCTTGTAAAGCAGGAGCCTCCCTTTTCTGTCGAGGAAGCTGGCCACCCTTCGCAGGCAGGAGACTGTGGGAGGCCTCTTGGGCAATGTGTTTGATGTTGCTATCAAACCGTGGCCCCCGATCCACTTCCAGTCCCAGAATCTTGACGGATTCCTGGAGTGGGAGGGGGATCCCGCCAAAGCATAGCCTCCCCTCTACTGCTGGCTCGGCAGTGGGGGATCGAGAGACCACCATTGCCTGGGTCTTTTCCGGGGCAAAGGTCACCTGCCAGCGGGCACCCCACTCCTGTAGCACCTTCAGCTGCTGATTGACCTCATCAGCAGCTCGCCCACTGTCTTGTCGGGGGTAGGTGCAGGAAAGAAGGCAATTATCAGCGTAAGCTGAGATTGCCGGCAGCTGCTGGAGAAGGTAGTCCATGTAAATATTCCACAGGACTGGCCCCAGCACTGAACCCTGTGGCACTGATGCCTTCACTGGCAAGGACTTGGACCTGGAGCGTCCTTCCTTGCAGGTAGTCTCCCAGGAGCTGAAGGAGGCCGCCTTGGATGCCCTTAGCGCGGAGCTTCTCGAGGAGGCCACCATGCCAAACTCTATCGAAAGCACCTGCTATGTCCAGAGCCACCACGACAGTGTCCAGGCCGTCGTCAAGGGCGTCCCGCCAGCTCTTGGTGAGAAGCATGAGCAGATTAGAGGTGGACCGGCCAGGTCTGAACCCAAACTGTTGGTCCGAGAGGAGGTAATTGTCCTTGAGATGGCGACAGACTACGTTTGCCACAACCCTCTCGAACACTTTCCCCACCACAGAGAGCAGGGAAATGGGCCGGTAATTTTGGGGGTCAGACCTGGAGCTCCTCTTGTGGACGGGAACCACTCGAGCCTCTTTCCACGTTGATGGCCAAATGTTGTCCCGGAGGCAGACAGAGAAGACTGTGGTGAGAGGGGCAGCCAGCTCGTGGGCACAATGCTTCAGCAGGTGCGGGCTGAGGTCATCGGGGCCAGACGCCTTCTGGGTATCCAGCCCTCGCAGCAGGCGTTCAACCAGCACCTGTGTCACCTCCACCTTGGTGACGGTCTCCTCACATTGCTGTACCAAACGAGGCGGTGACTGTCCGGGGTCGTCCACCCTCATCTTCCCGGCGAAGAGGCTGGGCTCTCTCTCTCTCTCTCTCTCTCTCTCTCTCTCTCTCTCTCTCTCTCTCTCTCTCTCTCTCTCTCTCTCTCTCTCTCTCTCTCTCTCATATCTGTGTCCAATTAAACATTTTTTTTTCAATTTCTTTATTTTTGCATCTTCAACTTTTCGTTTTGTCTCTCCGTCTCTTCGGCTGTCTGTCTGTCTTTATCAATTTATCAATAACAATGTACCGGTATCTATCTATCTAGTTCTTTCCATCTATCTATCCATCTTTCAGTCTATCTCTTTTTTGTCCACCGGCCATCTTTGTCACCGCCCATTGTTATTTGTTCCATTTTCTTGGCCATGTTCCCCGCCGTGTGTCCGCCTGTGTGTGTGGCTGGGCAGGTGAGCCGCGCCGGAACAGGTGTTGGGCCGTCGCTAATTGGACAGATAGCGAGGCGGTGGCTGAGTTGTTAGCGTGACGGCCCCGCGTTCAGGAGTTCCAGGAGGGACGCGGGTTCGAATCCTAGTCGCTGCACAGCTGAGGTTTTTCAGTCACCACCAAGTGGCCTAAGACTACTCACATGCTGCCCTGAAGAGCACCCGTCAACCCGAGCTTTAGATAACCTCTCCAAAGAAAGCCTCAAAAATGAGTTCCGGAGGGCAACATGAGCCAACACAAGATGGCGCCACTTTAAACACTCGCCTGCGCCAGAACGGCCTGGGCAAACCATCAGGCCCCACCGGGAACAAGCCTACTGGCACAATAGGCCGCGATGTAAAATTTTTTTTTTAAAAGTAAGGTCGAGTTTTACCTTCGTGGCGTTGGCTTGTGAAAATGTAACTCATGACCCGTGAAGCGTTTTGTGAGGGATGAGAGTTTGCGTTTTGGTTTGTGATTGTAGTGTTGGTCGTATGTTTATCTTTATTAGGGTTCTTTTTGCTATTTTTTTTTTGTTTTGTTTTGTTTTCTTAATATTTTTTTCCATTGTTTGTATTCTCCTTTTCTTTGTTTGTAATGTGTTAAATACGAGTGGTTTTGTTATCAGTTTGTGATTTCATTTTTTATTTTGTATAGATCATATTGTAGTATTAGGATTCTTTTTATTTTTCATTTTATATTTATTGTGTGTAAATTTATTTCCAATGCTTGTCTTCTTTTCTTTATGTTTCTGTTGGGTGGTGATAATAGTGGTGATTCCGTAGTGGTGGTGAATGTAAGTTGTGATGAAGGTGTTTTAGTGGTAATTATGGTGGTGGTGTTAGTTATTGGTGGTTGTGGAGTGTTTTAAGCCATTGTACGTAGTTGAGGTTAGTATTTCATTTTGTCTTTAATTTTTTTTTTTTACAAGAAATGAGACACCTCAAGGGCACACAAAAAAGGAAACAATAATAAAAAAAAGCCCGCTACTAGCTGCTCCTAAAAAAAGAATCAAAAGAGGTGGCCGAAAGAGAGGTCAATTTCGGGAGGAGAGGTGTCCTGATACCCTCCTCTTGAAAAAGTTCAAGTCGTAAGCAGGAAGGAATATAGATGAAGGAAAGCTATTCCAGAGTTTACCTGCGTGAGGGATGAAAGAGTTAAGATGATGGTTAACTCTTGCATAAGAGGTTTGGACAGTATAGGGATGTGCATGAGTCGATAGTCGTGTGCAGCGGGGCCGCGGAAGGGGGGGAGGCATGCAGTTAGCAAGTTCAGAAGAGCAGTCAGCGTGAAAATATAGATAGAAGATAGAAAGAGAGGCAACATCGCGACGGAATTAAAGAGGTAGAATACTATCAGTAGGAGGAAGAGAGCTGATGAGACGAAGAGCCTTAGACTCCACTCTGTCCAGAATTGCTGTGCGAGTGGAGCCCCCCCATACGTGAGATGCATACTCCATACGAAGGCGTACAAGGCCCCTGTATATGGATAGCAACTGTGCGGGGGAGAAGAACTGGCGGACACGATACAGAACGCCCAACCTCGAGGACGCTGATTTAGCGAGAGAGGAGATATGAAGTTTCCAGTTGAAATTTTGAATTAAGGATAGACCGAGGATATCTAGTGTTGAAGAAGGTGACAGCTGAGTGTTGTCGAAGAATAGGGGATAGGTGTTTGGAAAACTGTGTCGAGTTGATAGGTGGAGAAATAGAGTTTTTGAGGTATTGAAGGACACAAGGTTCCTTCTACCCCAATCTGAAATGATAGCAAGGTCTGAGGTTAAGCGTTCTGCAGCCTCCAGTCTGGAGTCGTGTACTTCCTGTTGGAATGACCTTCTATTGAAAGAAGTTGAATAATGCATAGTGGAGTCGTCGGCGTATGAGTGGACATGAGAGTTTGTTATGGAAAGAAGATCATTGATGAATAACAGGGAGAGAGTGGGTGATAGGACAGAGCCCTGTGGACCACCACTGTTGATAGGTTTAGGGGAAGAAGAGTGACCGTCTACCACCGCAGAGATAGAACGGCCGGAAAGGAAACTGAAGATAAAGGAACAGAGAGAGGGATAGACTTCGAAAGAGGGCAGTTTAGAAAGCAAACACTTGTGCCAGATTCTATCGAAGGCTTTCGGTATTTATGTTGTCTCCTATTTTCTTCTTTTCTCTTTCTCCTCCTCCTCTTCTTCCTCTTCCCCCTCCTCCTCATCCTTCTGCTCTCCATCATTATCTAGTTCAGCGGTTCCCAAAATGTGGTGCGTGTACCCCTGGAAGTGCGTGATCTGATCACTAGGATAAAAAATAATGTAATGGCGGATTTGTCTCATTAAAATTTCACAAGAACATCATTAACTTTTATTTTTACAGCAGAGGAAGCAGCTCAAGGGCTAAAAAAAGGAAACAATAATGAAAAAAAAAGCCCCCCTATTAGCTGCTCCCGCAAAAAGCGCTCAGAGGAGTGGCCAAAAGATAGGTCATCTTCGGAAGGAGGGGTGTCATGATACCCTCCTCTTGAAAGAGCTCAAGTCTTAGGCAGGAGAAAATACAGATGAAGGAAGATTGTTCCAGAGTTTACATGCGTGAGGGATGAAAGAGTGAAGATGTTGGTTAACTCGTGCGTTAGCAATTTGAACAGTAGAGGGATGAGCTTGAGTAGAAAGTCGAGTGCGGCGATGCCGTGGGAGGGGGGGAGGCATGCAGTTAGCAAGTTTAGAAGAGCAGTCAGCGTGAAAATATCGATAGAAGATAGAAAGAAAGGCAACATGGCTGCGGAATTTAAGAGGTAGAAGCCTATCAGTAAGAAGAGGAAACCTGATGAGACGAAGAGCCTTAGACTCCACTCTGTCAAAGAGAGCTGTGTGAGTGGAGCCCCCCCACACGTTAGAGGCATACTCCATCCGAGGGAGGACAAGGCCCCTGTATATGGATAGCAGCTGTGAGGGGAGAAGAACTGACAGAGACGATACAGAACGCCCAGCCTCGAGGAAGCTGCTTTAGTGAGAGAGGAGATGTGAAGTTTCCAGGTAAGATTTTGAGTTAAGGATAGACCGAAGATGTTTAGTGTTGAAGATGGTGACAGCTGAGTGTTGTCGAAGAATAGGTAAGAATGCTCATAGTTCAGAAATATGGTGCAAATGGCATCTGTTCATGGCAATTAGATAACTATGACCATTTATACAGACCAAACAGTTAACATTAGCCAAATGTTGTCAGAATGTAAGTTTTTTGTCTTGTCCACTGGAGTCATTTGCGACCATCCTGCCATCTCTACCGTGATGTTCAGATCAGGAACAAAGTCAGGGTCTTAATAAATGCTATGAGGCCACAAATTTGACATGACCTCATGACCTTGTCCACCACTGCAGACCCGGCAGACTTCAGTTTTCGTGCTTGAGCAGACACAAGGACCATTGCTATGTGGGTTTGAATATGTTAGCTTTCCAGCTAGGCTGACCCCCCTGGCTCCCGCTCAATTTCTCTGCACAATCATTCATCGGGCCAGCCTTTGACGCCCGCCCCCCCCTACTCTCTCTCTCTCTCTCTCTCTCTCTTTCTGTACTATCGTCAACAAAACTGTATATATGCTTTTTGTGTGGCTGTAGTTGTGTGCGTGTGCTCGCGTGTGTACCAAACTAAATAATTATTCTACATACCGTGAATACTTTATGGGACATCTCTCTCCGTGTTGTGTTTGTGTGTGTGTGTGACCTTGGCTGAGTAATGAACGGAGGCACAACGCGTCCCGCCCCGGACCAAAACGTAAGCGGCCCAGCCTGGTAGTTAACGTGTGTGTGTCATTAGTCTCCTCTAAGTTGTTGTGGAGCTTAGGGTTTTGTGTATTAAGAAAATAAGAACATAAGAACGCAGGAGTCTACAAGAGGCCGGTAGGCCTGTACGAGGCAGCTCCTTTGACAATAAGCTCCCGTGTATCTAACCCCACCTAATATCGCTGTCCATGAATTTATCTAGTTTATTTTTTAATGTGACAATTGTATTGGCACTCACCACATGACTGCTAAGCCTATTCCACTCATCCACCACCCTGTTAGTAAACCAATTTTTGCCAATGTCCCTGTTGAATCTGAATTTATCCAGTTTAAACCCTTTACTTCGTGTCCTACCCGGTTCTCTTACCAACACAACCTTATGAATGTCTCCTTTATTAAAGCCCTTCATCCATTTATAAACCTCGATCATGTCTCCACGCACCCTTCGCCTTTCTAAAGAATGCAAGTTTAACTGTTTGAGTCGTTCCTCGTATGGCAAGTTTCTCAACCCCTGAATCATCTTAGTCGTCCTCCTCTGCACCGATTCTAACATTTTGATATCCATTCTATAGTAAGGTGACCAGAACTGAACCGCATAGTCAAGATGAAGTCTAACTAATGCTAAATATAGTTTGAGGAAGACTTCGGAGCTTCTGTTGCTTACGCTCCTTGAAATAAATCCCAGTACCCTATTGGCTCGATTTCTAGCTTGAATGCATTGTGCCCTTGGACGGAGATCAGAGCTCACTAAGACCCCTAAATCCCTCTCGCACCCAGACCTGCTTATGAGAGTGTCATTTAAGCAATAGTTATGTGAGGGGTTGTTCCTACCTACACTCAGAATACTGCACTTCCCTACATTGAACTCCATCTGCCATTTATCCTCCCAGTCATACAATCTGTTGAGTTCACCTTGGAGAATACTAGCGTCCTGATCCGACTCAATTACTCTACCGATCTTGGTATCATCTGCAAATTTACTAACATCACTACTAATTCCTGTGTCTAAGTCATTGATATAAATAATAAACAAAAGTGGACCTAATACCGAACCTTGTGGGACCCCACTCGTAACATATCCCCAGTCAGATCTTTTACCATTGATTTGCACTCTTTGCTTCCTATTGCTAAGCCACGCCTTGACCTAGTTCAAAACTTTACCCTCTACTCCGTGAGCCTGTAATTTAAGCAACAGTCGTTGGTGAGGAACTTTGTTAAACGCTTTGCTAAAATCAAGATAGATTACATCATAATTTTCATCTCTGTCAACCGCCTCAAATACTTTATTGTAGAAGGACAAGAGATTGGTGAGGCATGACCTATCTTTTGTGAACCCATGTTGCGAGTCGTGAATTAAGTTATGTCTCTCTAAATGCTCCCGAATGTTCCTGGCTATTATGGACTCCAGCATCTTGCCTATAACCGATGTTAAGCTAATTGGGCGATAGTTTGAAGCAACTGACCTGTCCCCCTTTTTAAAAATCGGCGTGACATTAGCTACTTTCCATAGGCTCGGCACACAGCCAGTATTTACCGACATCTTAAAGATGTCGGTTAGTGGGTCACTGAGTACGTCACCTAATTCCTTTAATACCCTCGGAAATATCCCGTCTGGACCCGGCGACTTGTTCTTCTTAAGCTTATCTATCTCATCCTGAACTACTTGCCTGGTAATGATTATATCCCTCAATTTTTCGCCATCCCCGCCCTCGTACACCTGAACTCTTTCCGGTATAGTCGTTCGATCCTCCTGTGTGTATACTGAAAGGAAGTAGTCGTTCAACAATGTGCTCATATTTTCGTAATTTTCTACTAGCTCGCCTGTGTTTGTTTTCAGCGGTCCAATTTTCTCCCGTGTTTTTGTTCTATACATCTGAAAGAAGCCCTTAGGATTACTTTTCACCTCATTTGCTTTTTTTTTTTTTTTTTTTTTTACAGCAAAGGAGACAGCTCAAGGGCACAAAAAAGTAAACATTAATAAAAAAAAAGCCCGCTACTCGCTGCTCCTAAAAAGAATCCAAAGAGGTGGCCGAAAGATAGGTCAGTTTCGGGAGGAGAGGTGTCCTGATACCCTCCTCTTGAAAGAGTTCAAGTCGTAGGCAGGAGGAAATACAGATGAAGGAAGATTGTTCCAGAGTTTACCAGCGTGAGGGATGAAAGAGTGAAGATGCTGGTTAACTCTTGCATAAGGGGTTTGGACAGTATAGGGATGAGCATGAGTAGAAAGTCGAGTGCGGGAGGGGGGGAGGCATGCAGTTAGCAAGTTCAGAAGAGCAGTCAGCGTGGAAATATCGATAGAAGATAGAAAGAGAGGCAACATTGCGGCGGAATTTAAGAGGTAGAAGACTATCAGTATGAGGAGGATAGCTGATGAGACGAAGAGCCTTTGCCTCCACTCTGTCCAGAAGAGCTGTGTGAGTGGAGCCCCCCCACACATGAGATGCATACTCCATACGAGGGCGGACAAGGCCCCTGTATATGGACAGCAACTGTGCAGGGGAGAAGAACTGGCGGAGACGGTACAGAACGCCCAGCCTCGAGGAAGCTGATTTAGTAAGAGATGAGATATGAAGTTTCCAGTTGAGATTTTGAGTTAAGGATAGACCGAGGATGTTTAGTGTTGAGGAAGGTGATAGCTGGGTGTTGTCAAAGAATAGGGGATAGTTGTTTGGAAGATTGTGTCGAGTGGATAGGTGGAGAAACTGTGTTTTTGAGGCGTTGAAGGACACCAGGTTCTTCTTGCCCCAATCGGAAATAATAGTAAGGTCTGAGGCTAAGAGTTCTGCAGCCTCCAGCCTTGAGTCGTTAAGTTCCTGAAGGGTGGGTCTTCTATTAAAAGAAGTTGAATAATGCAGAGTGGAATCATCGGCGTAGGAATGGATAGGACAGTTCGTTTTGGAAAGAAGATCATCAATGAACAACAGAAAAGAGTGGGAGATAGGACAGAACCCTGTGGGACACCACTGTTAATAGATTTAGGGAAGAACAGTGACCGTCTACCACGGCAGAAATAGAACGGTCAGAAAGGAAACTGGAGATAAAGGTACAGAGAGAAGGATAGAAACCGTAGGAGGGTAGTTTAGAAAGCAAAGATTTGTGCCAGACCCTATCAAAAGCTTTTGATATGTCCAGCGGAATAGCAAAAGTTTCACCGAAACGGCTAAGAGAGGATGACCAAGAGTCAGTTAAGAAGGCTAGGAGATCACCAGTAGAACGCCCCTTGCGGAACCCATACTGGCGATCAGATAGAAGGTCAGAAGTGGAAAGGTGCTTTTGAATCTTCCGGTTAAGGATTGATTCAAAAGCTTTAGATAGACAAGAAAGTAAAGCAATAGGACGGTAGTCTGAGGGATTGGAGCGGTCACCCTTCTTAGGTACAGGCTGTATGAAGGCATACTTCCAGCAAGAAGGAAAGGTAGATGTTGACAGGCAGAGGCGAAAGAGTTTGACCAGGCAGGGTGACAGCACGGAGGCACAGTTTTTAAGGACAATAGGAGGCACTCCATCAGGTCCATAAGCCTTCTGAGGATTGAGGCCAGAGAGGGCATAGAAAACATCATTTTGAAGAATCTTTATAACAGGCATAAAGGAGTCAGAGGGGGGATGAGTAGGAGGAATATGCCCAGAATCGTCCAGAGTGGAGTTTTTAGAAAAAGTTTGAGAGAAGAGTTCAGCCTTAGAGATAGATGAGACGGCAGTGTTGCCGTCAGGACTGAGGAGTGGAGGGAAAGATGAAGAAGTGAAGTTGGAGGAGATGTTTTTGGCTAGATGCCAGAAGTCACGGGAAGAGTTAGAGAAAGCAAGGTTTTGACATTTTCTATTAATGAAAGAATTTTTGGTTAGTCGGAGAATAGATTTGGCACGATTTCGGGCAGAAATGCTATCCTGGTGTTTTTCTTAACTAATCTAGATAGGTCGACGTACCGGCCCCTGAGATGTGTTTCACCATTCTCTATTTTCTGATAAATTCCCTTCTTTAACCAAATCTCGTGTTTTAGTCCACGAGTCATCCACTTAGGATCATTGTTTTCTTTTCTAAGTGTTCGCTGTAGTATATGATGTCTTTACCCCTCTACTATTACTCTAACTAAATTATTGTAAGACATTTCTACCTGGTTTTCCTGGCTCTCCAATCCGCAGTTCTGGCCCTCATGAATCCCTAAATTATCCCAGTTTACCCCTTCAAGATGTCTTCGAAGCCCCTCGTAATTTGCTCTTCTGAAATCTGGCACTAACACTGGGTTTGGTTCGCGGGCTACCGCCCAGTCTAAGCTAAAACGAACCGTTCTGTGGTCACTATTTCCTAACTCTCCGCCCACCTCCAAATCACGTAGCAAGTTCCCATTATTGGTTAGGACTAAGTCTAATATGTTATCTCCTCTGGTAGGCTCAGTAACTACCTGCTTAAGGAAATTATCTTGTATAACTTCAAGAAAGTCCTCGGCTTCCAGGTCACCCACTAGGTCTTCGCAGTCTGTATTCCTATAATTAAAGTCCCCCATTACGCAGACATTTCTACTCATACTCGCCCTGCCAATCTCCTGTAGTAATATACTCGTGTCCTGCCTGTTAAGGTTGGGTGGCCTGTACATAACTCCTAGAGTTAGAGTTAGAGATAAATTCAGATTCAACAGGGACATAGGCAAAAATTGGTTTACTAATAGGGTGGTGGATGAGTGGAATAGGCTTAGCAGTCATGTGGTGAGTGCCAATACAATTGTCACATTCAAAAATAGACTAGATAAATTCATGGACAGCGATATTAGGTGGGGTTAGATACACGGGAGCTTAGGGTCAAAGGAGCTGCCTCGTACAGGCCTACCGGCCTCTTGCAGACTCCTGCGTTCTTATGTTCTTATGTTCTTATGTTAGTTTTTCTTTCCCTTTGTAAACGTCCACCCAAACTGATTCTGAATCCATGTTCGTTTTGACTGAATTGTTAACTAAACATTTAAGTGAGTCTTTAACATATAGCGCAACTCCACCTCCCTTTCTGCCCCTTCTGTCTTTGTGAAATATCTGATAACCCGTTATATCAAATTCTGATCTAAAATTTATATTAGCAGTGTCTATCCATGTCTCAGTGATCGCTATTATGTCAAAATTTTCTGAACAAGCTTCACCCCTTAGTAAGTCTATCTTGTTTCTGAGGCTCCTGCTGTTAGTATAGAAGATTCTTAGCCCACAATGAAACGTTGATCTAGCTCCTAAAAAAAATACAGTAGTGAAACACAGTACAATGTTAAGTATAGGAGCAGCCAGGTTTCTGTCCCCTGACTTGTCTGAGAAAAGGACAAACTACCTTGCCAGTGGCCTCCCTGCATCCAGTCGCCGTGTCTGCACAACCAAATAATCGTGCAGGACAGAGTTTCTCCTAATAAGGTAGCACATGACGACGAGACTGACGAACATCAGAAACATTGGTACCAAAAATCCAGGGTACAGGTAGTGGAGATGCAAATAATCAGGCAGCGTTTCCTCCAGGGTTTCCGCAAACTCTGTTTTGTTTGCGAAAGACAATGAATTAAGGGAATTAGTCACATACGAGATGCTGGAGAAATGAATGTCATCGAGAGACCGTAGAGGAAACACTCGATGGGAAATATTGGCCGTGAAAACCAGACGGATCCGGGACGGGTACGTTGTTATGTTAGTGGAGCGGATATAGCATGCATCCGCTATGGCATAGTGACCAGTAACCCGTTGATAAGTGGTACCCTCCGGGCAGATGAACGATACATGGAATGACTGAGGGAAATAAAAATAATGCAGACCCTGAAAGTTCTTATGGAAAACAGGCGTTGGTGTTAGCTGCTTGTAGGGGCACAGGGAAAGAGCGTCAGACGCGTTCACGCGGGTGAGGGCGATCTCGCATACCCCTCCCCGAACTGGAAGGAAGGCAAAGAGAGACGCAGAGCAATAGAATCGCCCGAAGACCGTCTCCTTGCAATACTGCAAGAGTGAGTAGCTACCCGTTGAATACAGAGCGAAATCCTTCGCGATTAGAACAAGAGACGGGGACGTGTCCAGGGCTAACACACTGTCCTTTGCTGAAAAAGGGAACGGGACAATTTCGTGTGCCTCAAACACGTCCGCCGTCTGAAATGGAACATGAATGATTATGGCATCAGGGGTGAGGCTGGACTCAATCAAGGGGTAAAAATATTGACTCATGTCCGGGGTGAATAAAGGTGTTAGGCTATAATTTTGATACCCGATCTGGACAGTCGTTCTCAAATCGTGTAGAGGGAACAAGGCAGGTGTGACTCTACCGTGCGCTGTATCAACCATGTTGCTAATAACCTGCTGATTAGCCGTTGCGACGGAGTTAATGACGTTTCCCAATGCATGCAAGGCCTGATCTAGGAGGAGAAACTGATTCACCTGGTCGATCTGTTTGACAACTATGTTGATAACCTCTACCATCTTATTTTATGCTCTAGCAGTTCCTCAATGTTAGTATGCAATTGCGCAAGTTTTCTACAATTGGCGTTGATCACCCTGCGATTTCGAGCAGCAAAGGAAAGTACATGAGCGTAGTGGTCCCGCAAATCGCGAACGTCCTCGTCGGTAGCCGTACCGAAAAGGAACTTTGAGGCGGACCCAACGATGTTGAGCAACCCCCTCTTTACCCGAGAGTGAACTGAGTGAAAACTATAATCCATGTTTACCTCATCAACTTTTCCCCGTAAGAACAGAATCCTATCCTCCAGTAGTTGAAAAAGAGTCAGAGAGTTGGTACTAGAAGGTGCCTTTGATTCCTTAGTCTTGGTAGCCCGTATGGCGTCTGCCATGCCGAGTAGTTTTTCTGAGACTATCCTGATTGTGTCCGTGGTGTTGGTCAAGGAAGTATATGGATATTTTACGAGGAGCACACCTTCTATGAGGAAGACCTCTCCTTTGTGTGCCGTGAGGGCACCAGACTTCAGGTGGATGGGTGTTGTTGCAAGCAGGGAGCCGAGGGACAACAAGATGGTCAGAAAACGCAACATCATGATCTGAAAGTGGTGGGAATGAAGTATTTAAACCCGTGGTCTCAAGTTATAGCTATGGGTGTTGGGATTATCTTGTTGAACATTTGACTCTGAGGGGGAAGTACCAATATCAAGGTCCAAATGTGAGGGAATTGCTTTCAGACAATCACTGTGAACTTCTAGACTGACTCCACTATTCGACTCGAGAACCTCGAACCGATTTCCCCTGACATTCCGAACAACTCGGTAAGGACCCACAAATTTAGCCCCCAGTTTCGAACTCCTTTCCGCTTGCTTAATCATGACTGTGTCACCCTCTTTGAAATTCACCGGGACGGCCTGTTTGTGTTGTTTTGACATCATTTCAACCTTCGTAGCTTTTAACGTACACCTAACTTCTGAGTGTATCTTGGAAAACATATGCATCTGCTGTTGTGCGTACCTATCAATGTTGTAGAGAGGTTGTTGTGGGATTGTTAGGAAGTCGTACGGAAGACGTTTCTCCACCCCATATAAGATGTATTAGGGAGACTTCCCCGTAGAGTCGTTTACCGACGTATTTATGGAAGCGGCCATATGCGATAGCCAATCCTCCCAGTTATCGTGGAGATCGTTCACGATAGGCCTGAGGACCTGTAAGATTTTCCTATTAGCCCTCTCCGCCAACCCATTAGCAGCTGGGTGGTAAGCTGTGATGAAGGATTGCGTGATGTTAAACTGAGCGCATATTTCGCTCAATACTGAGTTCCTGAACTCGGTGCCATTGTCACTCAAAAGAATTCGAGGAGACGAATGTGGACACAACACGTGAGTCACGAGGGCATGGGCCACGCGTGTGGCTGTCTTGTCCTTGAGAGGCGCTAGAACTAGAAACCTAGAGAACTGGTCGACGCACACCAATAAGTAGCGCGAGCCATGTTGGCTCTGGGGGAGCTGTAATAAGTCTATATTAACAACATCCCATGGCTCCTCTGGTACTGGGTATTGCAACATAGGTGCTGGCCCTTTGACGGACCCCTTGTGCTTAGCACAAACGCCGCAATGTGCGACATGTTTCTCTACATCAACCCGTAATGTGGGCCAGTAGAATTTTCGTCTGGTGACAGATAGCGTCTTGTCTCTTCCTGGGTGACCCGCAATGGGTGTGTTATGGACCAGCTTAAGCGTCACGGGGACGTATTTGTCTGTGATGACCAGTTGGTCTATAGGTACCGGTTTGGTTGGCCATGACCTACAAAGGAGGTTGTCCTCTGATAGGAAGAATTGTGAAAAGGGAACTGGCAATTCAGGAAGGTTTGATTCGTCTCCCGACTCGAGGGCGTAAATTAACCTCTTCCACACAGGGTGGTCTCGCTGAGCAGTGTGTAGCTCAGGTGAAGTGAAGTTGTGGATGACCGCTGGGGTGGTAATCGCGCCTATCGGAATATTCCGAGATAAGGCATCTGCGACCACATTTGTTTTCCCGGTGATGTATTTTATCTCCGGATTGTATGCTTGGATCGTTAAGAACCATCTTGCCAGACGACCGTGTAGGTTTTTTCCCTTGAAAAGATCAGTTATGGCCACGTGGTCCGTATACACCACAATTTTGTACCCCATCACTATGTCACGAAAATGCTTCAGAGCCCACACAATGGCAAGGGCCTCTAGGTGGGTAACAGAATAGTTCTTTTCCGGAGCTGTAAGTACTCGACTGGCGAACGCTATCACATGCTTTTTGCCGGACTTATCTGTTTGCATCAGCGCGGCTCCTACTCCACTAGCCGAAGCGTCGGTACAAAGCTGAAAGGGGTCCTTGAAATCCGGAAAGACAAGGACCGGAGCTTTGTAAGCGCTTTCTTTAAATCCTCAAAACTCGTTTGTTGAGCTGGGAGCCACTGAAATGGTACGTCTTTCTTTAAAAGATGGGTTAGGGGACTCGCGCGTGCTGCGAAGTCCTTAATGAAAGGCCTGTAATAACCTGCGACACCCAAGAAAGACCGTACCTTGTCCGCAGACGTTGGCTGAGGGAACTCGGCAATAGCCTGTATTTTGTCGTCCACTGTGTGTATGCCGAATTCGTCCACGACATGCCCCAAGAACTTGATCCGAGGCTTTAAAAATTCACATTTGGTGATTTTGAGCTTTAATCCGACCTCTTGAAGTCAGTGTAGGACTGCTTTTAGTGTTTCCATGTGTGCATGCACGTCTTTACTTGCTATGATGATGTCGTCTAAATACACATAGACAGAGTTGCCCAGCAAGTCACCAAAAATACTGTTCATTGTCCTTTGGAAGGTCAAGGGAGCTCCTTTGAGCCCGAACGGCATCCTCGTCCACTCATAGTGGCCATGAGGCGTGCTGAAAGCCGTTATTTCACGTGACTCGGGGGCCATGGGCAGTTGCCAGTAGCCACTGACCAGATCAAGACTCGTAAAGACTTTATTTCCTCTACCGAGACACATCAGAAGATCTCGAAGAACGGGAAGCGGAAAATGATCATCCACGGTCGCGGTGTTCACACGCCGGAAATCAATCACAGGGCGATAAGAACCGTCTTTCTTTGGAACCAGGAACAAGGGTGAATTCCACGGGGAATTCGATTATTTGATGACACCATGTTCTAACATTTCAGAGATAAGTTGTTGCACCACCTCCCTCTGACTGTGGGGGAGCTTGTACGCATTGATATATACAGGATTTGTATTGGGTTTTAACTTAATGTGGTGTTCAGCACACTGCGTAACTCCAAGCGGCTCGCCTGGTAGAGCAAGCGCCCCCCGATAATGTTCCAGAAGCTGGACTAAGGTTGGCTTAATTTCGGAATAGCGTGCAACTTTTAGGAATGCCTCTAAATTAGCTGTGTCTTGTTCGGGAGAAGCCTGACACGCCGAGGTTATGCCTGAGACTTGGGCTGAAGGGTATTCAGCTGGTTCCGGGGCAACATTTCTCCCATACACTAGACACTGGCATAATCGAACACCGTGTTTTAAGGATACAGGGGATCCAGACGTGTTTATTACCAATGCCTCTGCAAAACCTCCCTCCTTGACTGTCGCAAGAGTTACCTCCACCGTCACGCGGTGTATGTGAGGAACTCCGTCGATACACACATCACTGCCCGTCGGAGGGGCGTTAGGTAAACGGATTTTAACAAGTTTTCCAGCACGATCCGGAACTATATGAGGACCTTCTACGACTTCCGTTACTGTCCGCCACAAGTCTGCAATGTTTTCGTGTGGTTTGACCGTAAGAGGTGACACTTGGGCGGAGGCAGTCCCTGAGTCTGTGGTGGGTCGGTCATTTTCCACCTCTGAGGGGGAGATTACAGTTGACAGAGGCGATGGATTTACCATCCCCTATATGCGTCGGCCTTGATACACGATCGCGTTGTTTTCAGGGTTTATGGTTATGTGCAGGTCTTTCATGGCGTTTAATCCTAAGATCCCATCCACAGGTAAAGCAAACCTGCTAGAGACATAAAAGAAATCTCGAAAGGGACATACTTTTTCATGTAAGCTGACTGTTAGTGGTACTCGCCCAAGGATTCCCAAAGTGGTGCCCGTCACGCCTACCACATTCAGGTCGTTCTCTTGGAGCGGCCAAATTTCCCCACTCGCCTGTCGTGTCAGAGACCTGTAAGCGGAGTCGGAGATGACATTGACTGTGGCACCTGTGTCAACCGCTAAGGTGAGTGAAATTTTGCCCACCTTGCAAGGGAGGGCAATTATGCTTGTCCGTCCCAAGGCGGCAATGACGGAGTCAAGTTGCTCCCAATTAGTATTTTCCTTAAGGGACACTTGGATGTACGCCTCGGGGCTGTCACAAAGTCATGTCTCTTTAAACTGAGAAGAGGAGTGTGGTTTACTGTCCGCTGAGAACTTGTACTTCTGTTCCTCCTTGGCCTTTTGTATTGCAGAACAACTGTCTGAATCATGAAAACAATTCCCGTGGATATGGCAAAAGGCAGCCTTCCGCTGATGGTTTGGCCTAGGGTTCCTGTGTGATGAATGATGCCCGCCCCTGTAACCTCCTGAACTCCTATCTGAGCCCTGTCTTGAATGTGTTGATTCCCTACGTTTCGCGAAGCAAGAATGTTCAGAATGTCCTGATTGCTTGCAAAAACTACAGGTGAGAGAGACCTTACTTTGAGCCTGTAATACTGCGGCTGGTGCGAGGGGATGCTGGTGAGGGTGTCCTTGAACCTTGAGTGGGTTGTAAGTATGCAGACGAACCCGGGAGTGAACGAATTCTGCGGCCTGTAATTGATAAATAATGAGTGCCTGAACATAAGATTACCTTAGTAAATTCACCGGTTGTGGTATCGTGTTCCAGTCCCTCTTCACTTGAAGGACGAGCCAACTGTTTAAAGGTGTCGCCGAGTTTAGCGAGAGTGTCTTTGTTCATACTATGGTGTAAATCATTTACAAAATAGGAGCATATGTTGATAGCTGTAAATATGAACCAATAAACGGAACGTGTATGAATGAATAGTTTCCGTTGAAACCCTAAAAAGGCAAGAAAGAATGGCTAGCAAGGTGCCTGTTTAGACGTAATAGAAGTTAAGGTTATAATGGAATGCCCTAATGATATGGGTATATATAGAAAGAATAACTATATAAACAAAGCGGTATGTTAAGTGAGTATACCATTGAAGCTCACGTTTTCTCTCGAGCGGTGAAAAGAAAACGGAGGCAGGGCACACTGATGAAGATTAACTTTGATCAGGGAACTCACACTATACTCAATAGACTCGCTAGCAAACAAGAAAGAATCAATATCGTATGCGAATGAACGTTACTCTCACAATTATGACTGAATAACAGTGTTAGGAACACAGAAATAAAAAATCGTGCCCCTGCACGGACAATAACGAAAATAAGCCGAGTCGGCATATTTGGACAAGAAGGGAATATCCACAAATACCAAGATTAATCAGCTGATGTAGTGGAGAGGGCGACGGCTTGTGATGCCCTGGGGTACGTGCAGTCGTTGTAGGCGCGTCAGGGAACCTCGGCCGCGGCCACAGCGGCGGTGAGAGGTGAGGGATGGGCTGACAGCGGAGGACTCGCAATGGAGGTTGAAAAACTGCTGACCCAGCAATTTGAACGGCAGCGGTTGGGAGCCGGTACACTGCCGCCAGACGTATGATGGCCGCGTCGTCCTTGTTATAGTAAGAGATGGGCCGCGGTGGCAGATAAGACGACTTGGGTGTGTAACCTCTTGAGAAGACGCCTTGCAAGAAACGGTAGTGGGAACAGCTTGCAGTCACCGGGAGATGTCCGCGGGTACCCTTGCTGACTGTTTGCCGGAAGAGGTTTGGGCCAATGCTCCCGGCAGCGGCGGTGTTGCCGCCAGCTGTGGAGCGAGGGGCATGTGGGGTGTCCCAAGGTCAGCGGGGTGTGCCTCCTCTTTGCTGGTGTGAATACTTCCGCCGTATCGTGGAGTGGCTTGCAGTGTTCGTAGCAGTGCTGGCTTGAAGCGGGGGAGCGGCTTGTAGATTGTGGCCCTCGCGTTCGGCTGCGTAGGCCGGTGGGTGTGCACGGGGCTTGTAGGCTTGACGCCTGTAGAGTTGCTTGTAGCTGGTGTGCTCGAGGTTTGTAGGCTTGACGCCTGTAGAGTTGCTTGTAGCTGGTGTGCTCGAGGCCTGTAGGCTTGACGCCTGTAGAGTTGCTTGTAGCTGGTGTGCTCGAGGCTTGTAGGCTGGACGCCTGTAGAGTTGCTTGTAGCTGGTGTGCTCGAGGCTTGTAGGCTGGACGCCTGTAGAGTTGCTTGTAGCTGGTGTGCTCGAGGCTTGTAGGCTGGACGCCTGTAGAGTTGCTGCTGGTGTGCTCGAGGCTTGTAGGCTTGACGCCTGTAGAGTTGCTTGTAGCTGGTGTGCTCGAGGCTTGTAGGCTGGACGCCTGTAGAGTTGCTTGTAGCTGGTGTGCTCGAGGCTTGTAGGCTGGACGCCTGTAGAGTTGCTTGTAGCTGGTATGCTCGAGGCTTGTAGGCTGGACGCCTGTAGAGTTGCTTGTAGCTGGTGTGCTAGAGGCTTGTAGGCTTGACGCCTGTAGAGTTGCTTGTAGCTGGTGTGCTCGAGGCTTGTAGGCTGGACGCCTGTAGAGTTGCTTGTAGCTGGCGCCTTGTGAGATGCTTGTAGCTGGCGCCTTGTGAGTTGCACGTAGCTGGCGCCTTGTGAGATGCCGCGGACGGCTGGTGCGTTGCCGCGGACGGCAGGTGCGTTGCCGCGGACGGCAGGTGCGTTGCCGCGGACGGCAGGTGCGTTGACTCCTTCTTCCCTTGTACGCCTGTCCCCGGAGTTTGTTGGTGAGTTCTCGTGGCTTGGAGGAGAACAAGGTAGCGAAAACAGGCGCGGGGTGACCGCTGCCAACCAAATGTAACGGGCTTGTCGGGGGGCGTTTAAAGGGTGTTGATTAAGACTTCAGCTTCCTTAAGGCGAATTATATTCGTAGCCTTTATGTACAAGAAGCGACGGAGCGAGAGCGACTGTCGTTGTGTGTCAGTCGGACTCTCGTGAAGGAGTGGCGAGTTACAGGTTGGAAAATAATTGTTACAATTGGTCACGTATGTCAAGGTGACCTCCACGCACCATCGGAGTGCGAAGTATACAAAACTGAGACGGTAAACACTGACGGACGACATTCCTATAAGGTGGCGTGATCTATCTGTCGTGGGTTTTTCCATTGACAATTGTATGCCTAATTGGTGGTGATATTAAATAATAATAATACATTGATATCCTACTATAACAATTTTTTGTATATTCATCCTCATTATTATCTTTCCTTTTCGCCCCTTTTATAGTTTTAATAAGTTCACAATTGTTGGATTGTCAATGGACCGTATTGGCTATAACAGGCAGGGCCACTCGTGGCCACTCAGTGAACTTTCAAACGAATACTTTCCATAGATCTCAAGTTATGTACTAGAGTGCGTCTGAGGCTGCCTCTAGGATTCAAGGCCTTGGTGCCGCCACCGTTCCAAGCTAGCGATTGCACACACTTTACTCCTACCCGATTTCCTGATCCTACTATTTGACATGGAGAAAAACTGAAATCGGGTAGGAGTGAAGTGTGTGCAATCATCAGCTTGGGGCGACGGCGGCATCATGGCCGTGTATCCCTGAGACAGCCTCAGACGCACTCTAGTCTATAACTTGAGCTCCATGGAAAAATCAGCTTGGAGTTGAGTGGCCACATGCGGTGCTGCCTGTATAGCCAATACGGTCCATTCAGTGAATGTTGTGTAAAAGATTGTTTTGTTTCGTTTTGTTTTTCGTTTATAAACCTCTTAGCTCGTGTCTCTTCTTCGAGCACTCCGATGATGGTTTCAGGCCCGTACTCCCACAGGCCGCGGCTCTCCATTCAAATATTTACAAAGGCTGCAAAGGAGATCACTCGGGTTTGTTGGGTTTTTATACGTTTTCATTGTTCAGAAGCCTTGCCAGACTACCACCAGGCTCACGAAACTATCCACGGTAATATTAACACAGCCTTTCCTGTTTGATGTGTTCTATTTTTCGTTTCCGGTCCATTTAATTTGTTTTAGTTGAAACCTTTTACTGGAGCAATGTGTGTTCCTCCTCTCCTCGGCGTTACTTAATGAATTGTCTAACTGTTTCTGCCTCCCTTTAAGCAACAAACTTTTAATCCACCTTTGTAACCGGTCATCAGTCTTTTTTATATATATTTTAATTTGTTATCGTTAGAAGTGAGCGTTTTATCTCTCCTCTTGAACGCCACTTAGAATGAGTCAGTAATTGCCTCACTTTCCTTCAGTCAGTAAAGGCATTTGACTACCTACGTATTTTTATACGCTGTGATGGAGGCAGCTCAAAGGAAAAAAGAAGGAACAAAAAGCCCCGTGGTGACGGTTCCCGATTGTTTTTGATATGTTTCTGGAAGTTGTTATTTTTTTTTTTTTTTTTTTTTTTTAGTATAGTCTGTTACTGAGAACTATTTGTATTGTTTCAACGGGAATGAAAAAAAAAAAATTAAGGGACGTCGCAGAGCAAATATCCTCATCATCGTCATCATCATCTTCAGCCGTTACTTCTATACAACTCAACGTTAGGAATGGCGTATTTCATTCAGTGGAATAGTAACGGCTAAGATGATGATGATAATGATGGTAACGATAATAATGATGATAACTCCTCTACAACGCCACTTCAGTAACTGCCTAATTACCTCTACTCCCATTTAGACAACGAGATATTTATTCGTCAGATAATTTCCCGTGTGTTCGTTTATTATCATTAGATGGCAGTTACTGAGAACCGTTTAGGCCTCGTGTCCAGCGTTACTTAATTAACAGCCTAATTACTCCGCCGCGCGTTTAAACACCTCGTGTCCGCGCGTCGGAGCACCAGTAAGCCGTCTCTCTTTACTTATCTTCTTTACTTGTTTCTTTGTTTTCGTCAGAAGGATGTTACTGAGAGCAGTTTCCGTGTTATCTGCCTAGTTATTTATATCTGCTCTACATAAAGAATATATTTCTAATTTCTTCAGTAACGGTATAGTATTCTTTATTATTCGCTGTTTTTCAGTACTATATGTTACCGACAACGGCTACTCAGCAGTCTAATTACTTTTATACTTTTTATAACAGCATTAAACTCCTTGTTCTTTTCTGGCAAAGGAAGTAGAATATGGGTAGGCCTACAGGAGAACAGATGAAAATTACCTGCCAGATGCCGCAACCCCCCCTCCCCCCTTCCTTTCCTCCCCTTAATGAAAAAAAAAAGGTACAGGAAAGGAGGTTAAAAGGTCGGCAGTGTTGGCACAGGCTGCGATTTTGATCCTTCTTTTCATGTAGAGAGTAAGTCATACATCGTGTTTTCAGTTACACCAGTTATCTTTTTTTCTCTCAACACTTCTTGCCTTTCTTCATTTCCTTTCTTTGTTGTACTTTCCACCACCTCTCTTTACTTAACTTTTCGTTTTTTTCTTTTTCTTCTTTATTCCGCCTCTTTTTTACACTACTCTTTTTTTTCATTACTTTTCTCTTGTTTATTTTTCTTTGCATAAGTATTTCTTTGTTTCATATTTGTTTCCCGTCCACCACTTTTCCGTGCACTTATTTTTTTTCCTTTGCACCCAGTGGCATAAATTTGTTATTATGACCGGGGGGATGACTGTTCACGATAATGTGGTGAGCGAAGCGAACACAAGCATTTTTTTTTTGTATAATTAATCACATTTAGGTGTAAGCTGAGGCCTATGTTTCACTAAAATTCATATATATCAGTAATTAGATTACAATCAAAATAGTCCCTCACCGTGCATCAATTCATAAAGTGTGTGTGTGTGTGTGTGTGTGTGTGTGTGTGTGTGTGTGTGTGTGTGTGTGTGTGTGGGCAGAGATCGATACCTAACTCATTACATAGATATTTAAAACTGCAAGTAAGACATCCACACTTTAACTATTAGCATGTGTGTAGCGATGAGAGCGAGAGGTTAGTTTGTGCATCCGTCCACACCTGTCAACTCACCTTATCTCAGGTTTATTTGAGGAGAAACTAAGGCACAGTTGAGCACACGAGATCATAGAGTTAGTCACAGTCACACGAAAACACGTATTGCACGAGTAGCAGGTGTCACACACAAGTTCTCTCCTCACACATCTACCACAATTGCTCGCATTTACTCTGCCTCAGTAGCTTCTGGTATGCCGCAGGTGGACTATACCATGTATTAACACTATACGGTTACTTAACACAGGGAGGAGACCTAGAGGAGGAGTAAACAGAAGGAGAATTACCACTCATTATGACTCATACCCCGAAAGACGCCAGTAGCCCACGCTCAGCTGATCTCCCTGACTCACGCTCGATCCTCCCCTCGGACCCCTCCCCTCTCCCCTCACATCCGACGCATTCCAAGCGCACAGACACCTTGTGACATTCATGCAAATACATATTTCAATGATCGTAACAATATCTACCGCCAAGCTAAAGAAAACCATAAAGAGAAGTAACTATTTATATTTGTTTTTAGTCATTGGTGACTGGTCCGTTATAATAAAAAAAATCATAATCTATGATTGCTTTCAATTATAACAGTAGCTGTAGTGGAGAAAAACGACCTAATTCTTGACTGAATTATGGGGGGATGATTGCACAAGACATCCCCCCCAACCCAAATGTAGGGGGGGATTAATCCCCCCCGTCTACGCCCATGTTTGCACCACTTTTCCTTACGCCTTTTCTTTAGTTTTCTTTATCCACATATTTCTTTTTACTTCTTATGATTTATTACCATCACTTTCACTTTCACCACGTTACGCCACTTCCTTCTTTCTCTATACCACTCATTGATGTATTTTACTTTAGTTTTTTGTCATCTCTCTCTCTCTCTCTCTCTCTCTCTCTCTCTCTCTCTCTCTCTCTCTCTCTCTCTCTCTCTCTCTACATTTTTTTTTCCTTTTATTCTTTGCCATTCGTCTTCTCTTTACAACAATTTTCTCGAGACTACTTTCCTTTACACCTTTTTTTCTATTTTTACGAGCCTGTCACTGAGATGTTTTTTTATATATATATATATTTTTCGTCCATTTTTTTTTTTTTTTTATCGTTCAAGCTGTCATGGAGTTGTTGTCTCGTCGTTTGTGTCACTTGGTTAACTGTCAAGTTAATGAGTGTTTAGTTGCTGTTTTGCTCTTTGTAGTTGATTACCTGCTCATTTTCTTTTTTTGTGTGTGTTCCATTTTTCATTACTTCTTTCTTCTTTTCTTCTTTCTTGTTTCTTTTCTTCTTTCATTTTGTCCTCTCAGTGTTACTTATTAATTGACAAAGGTATTATCACCTGTCGCCTTTAAGCATAATATTTATTCCCCCGTTTTTGGTGTGCGTGTGTTTGTTTGTTTGTTTCCGTGTGCGGAAGTCGTCCCAAACTCTATTATATTTATTGGTCTTTTTTAATTAAACCGTAAAAGCCCATTATTTTTTTTCGTAATCCTCCATCAACTTCAAACTTTTATTCCGAAGGTTCATGGATTTGTTTGTTTTTGGTTTGCTCGGTGAGGTCTTCGAAAACGTTACGTAATATTTTTTCGTCTTATCTTTTTTTGTATATTAAAAACGCATCTCTTTTATGCTTTTCTGATAAACTCTCACCAACTTCAAACCTTTGTCCACAGAGTTCAAAGGTTCGTTTGTTTGTTCGTTTGTTTGGTGTAGCGTGGTCTTCCAAAACGTTCCATTATAATCTTGGTCATTTGATTTGTATTCTACACAGGAAAATGCTGTTTTTTTCGAAACCTTCACCAACTCCAACCTTTTTGTTCATATTGATTTTTCTGACACACTTTGAGCCTTAATTAGTCCCATTAATTAAAAAAAACATCAACAAGGGACCCCCCCCCCCCCCCACACACACACACACACTGAGTAGGTGCAGACCACCGATCTCAAAACAGGTCTGCTGTCCGGTTCCTCTCTCACTTTGGCTGTTCATTTGCTGTCAACTCCACCCGTGATAGTGAAGGAAGCAGCTCAAGGGAAAAAATAATTGAAAACAAAAAAGCCCATTAAAAACAAAAACAAGCTCACTGTATACAAAAAGCCCACTGAAAACAAAAAAGCCCATTAAAAACAAAAAATAATCTCACTGTATACAAAAAGCCTACTGAAAACAAAAAAGCCCATTAAAAACAAAAATAACCTCACTGTATACAAAAAGCCCACTGAAAACAAAAAAGCCCATTAAAAACAAAAATAACCTCAATGTATACAAAAAGCTCACTGAAAACAAAAAAATCCCAATGAAAACAAAAAAAAAGCCCACTGAATACAAAAAAAAGCTCACTGAAAACAAAAAAAGCCCACTGAAAATAAAAAAAGCTCACTGAAAACAAAAAAAGTCCACTGAAAACAAAAAAAGCTCACTGAAAACAAAAAATCCCACTGAAAACAAAAAAAAGCCCACTGAAAACAAAAAATCCCACTGAAAACAAAAAAGCACACTGAAAACAAAAAAGCCCACTGAAAACAAAAAAAAAAGCCCACTGAAAACAAAAAAAAGCCCACTGAAAACAAAAAAGCCCACTGAAAAAAAGCCCACTGAAAACAAAAAATCCCACTGAAAACAAAAAAAGCCCACTGAAAACAAAAAAGCCCACTGAAAAAAAAAGCCCACTGAAAACAAAAAAAGCCCACTGAAAACAAAAAAGCCCACTGAAAACAAAAAAAGCCCACTGAAAACAAAGAAGCCCACTGAAAACAAAAAAAGCCTACTGAAAACAAAAAAGCCCACTGAAAACAAAAAAGCCCACTGAAAAAAAAGCCCACTGAAAACAAAAAAGCCCACTAAAAACGAAAAAATCTCACTGAAAAAAAAAAATCCCACTGAAAACAAAAAAAAACCCACTAAAAGCAAAAAAAAGCCCACTGAAAACAAAAAAGCACACTGGAAACAAAAAAGCCCACTAAAAACAAAAAAATCTCACTGAAAACAAAAAAATCCCACTGAAAATAAAAAAAAAACACTAAAAGCAAAAAAAAGCCCACTGAAAACAAAAAAGCACACTGGAAACAAAAATGCCCCCTGAAAAAAAAAGGCCATTTGAAAAAAGAAAGCCCTCTATGTTAACACTATAATAACCCGGTGTACATTTTTTTTCTTTTTTCCTTTCTTTTTCTTTTTTCCTCTGTGTTTTGCGCGCGCGCGCGCGCGTGTGTGTGTGTGTGTGTGTGTGTGTGTGTGTGTGTGTGTGTGTGTGTGTGTGTGGTGCAGACGCAGAAGCAAATCACCTTGTGTTACGCCCACTCTCATAAACTTTTAAAAGCGTATTGTACTGAATTAGCCTTGCTCTTTTAATGTTTTCTTTAATATATACGTTTGTCTTTTTTACTCAATCACTTTTTTTTACTCATCACTCCATAAATAATTGTCTTAGGTGTTATCACACATGTTCCCTTTAATTAAACATCATCTTAACTCCCGGTTTGATTGTTTCTTTTTTGTTTATTTGTTTTCTTTATTTTATTCCTTTGTCTTTTATCAGCATCGCTTCATAAATAATTGACTAAGGAATTAACGCACGTTCGCTTAAAACATTATCTTTATTTGCCGTTTTCTTTATTGTTTTTAGTTTTGTCATTATTTAGTTCTGTATAATTTTTTTATTGCATATTCATTTACTTTTTATTTAGGGTCTTCATTTACCCGTTGTTTGATTGTTTGTTGTTTCTTTGTTTCTTTGCCGTGCAGAAGTATTGTGTTTTTTTATGGATGTTACCTTCGGACCTAATTTCCCCGGCAAACCTTTAAACACTGGCAGCACTTTACGGCCGCTCTTAACGTGCAAAAAGCGTAGCGTCTGTTTGTCTTCACGGTGTCGGCGCCACACAAACACCGCCAGCGAGTGTTTTACCGACTAATTGTTTCCGTCGGTTCTTTACGATCACTCTTAACTCGTTTTGAAGTCTATTGTGTTTAGTGCCTGGCAGTTTTTCCTGCTGTCTCTTAATCTGTGGAGCTTATTGTTTCTACTGTTGTTTTGTGGCGTTGCTTCCCAGCGGTACAGAACCGCCAACGTTTTATCCACCTAATTGTGTCTGGCAGGTTTTTACGGCCACTCAACCTGTAAAGTTTTTGTTTTATCTTTTTATAATGTTACTATCCCATGATATTTTACCAACAAACATAAAATACGCCACTGTTATTATGCACCACAAACATGGCATTTCTAATTAATTTACATAACACAGATAAAACCTTGTCCTGTCCAAAAAAAAAAAAAAAAAAAAAAAAAAAAACATATGCCACAGCGAAAGTTGACACAGTCGATTTTACCAGCCAACATATCCTCAACTTTTTTTTTTCTGCTCGCTTATACCACAACTATTTTACCAGGCAGCACCTCACCTTATTTTGATATCAAGCTACCCTTCATAGTCCACAGTTATGAGAAACACATCCTTTTTAGGTAAGAAACATATAATTGACTTATTAATATTAAATTTCCTGTCTTATTATCATTAAGTATTATTAGCTTGGCAGCACGGAGCACCTTCCCACGAATTCACGTACACGGGTTCGATCCCAACCCACGGCAGTTGTCGCCTAATTCACTCAGCTGTTTATCCTCCCTCGCGAACTGGTCCATGAATGGGCACCTGGGGAAACCTGCGAAGGTGAACCGTGGTAACCCGGATGCCACTTATTCTGTGTTCCCGGTAAGAGCTTTTGCCAACCCCAGATTCAAGGGTTAATGAAAATGGAGATGAGCATTGAGGTCAGGTCCTCAAGGTGATAGGACGTGCTCGGGCTAGCTCTTGGGTTGACCATGTCTTTTTTTTTTTTTTTTTTTTACGTCGTTTTGCCTGTTGCGCCGGTAGGCATCTTCCTGGTGGGGCCTGATTGTCGGCCCAAGGCTTCTTCCAGGTGGGGCCTGATGGTCGGCCCAGCCCGTTCTGGCGCAGGCGAGTGTTTATAGTGGCGCCATCTTGCATTGGCTCATGCTGCCCCCCGGAACTCGTTCTTGATTCGCTTGGACGGCTTCCTCTAGAGTCCGGGTTGATGGCTGGTCTTCAGGACAGCATGTGGGTAGTTTTAAGCCACTCGGCGGTGACTGAAGAATCCGAGTGGTAGCGTGGGGATTCGAACCCGCGTCGTCCATCACGCGGTGAATGTGAGCCCAGTACGCTACCAGTTCGGCCACCGCCGGGCCGGTGGGGGTACAGTTGAGTTAGTAAATTCTCTCTTGGAGAGAATTGAAGAGTTAGAGAGGACTGTGGAGGCCATGAGGAAGGAAAATCGAGTCCTTCGTTCATCAGGTCCTCAGACAGGCGACGTACATAGTACACCGTCACAAGATGGGGGCTGGCAGGTAGTCAAGAGCCATGGCAACTGCTTAAAGCTGAAGAGGACCAATCCTGCGGGTGTGGAGTGCCGCAACTCCTTCCAGGCTCTCTCTGAGCTGAGGGAGGGAGTGAAGGAGAGGAGGGCAGATGACAAATCCCTGCCCAGAGGTAACATTTTGGTTGTTGGGGATAGCCAGGTCAGGTTGTTAGATAGGGCCTTCTGTGCTAAAGATAGGACACGTAGGACAAGGGTGTGTTTTCCTGGGGCGGGGATTAAGGATGTCAGCGACAGGGTAGAGTCGTGCATGTCAGGCGAGGGAGTCAAACCCATCGTCTGCCTGAGCGTGGGAGGGAACGACATAAGCAGGTTAGGTAGTGAGCAGCTCCTGCGTCGCTACATTGAGGCTATTCGAAGAATTACGACCAAAGGCGGGGTTCCTGTGGTGTGTGGGGTTCTGCCAAGGCGGCGGGTTGGTGCCATTTGGATGTCCAGGGCTATTGCATTAAACTGCAGGTTGGCAGATTATTGCAAAGCCAATGGATGGAAATTTGTCGACCCCTGGGACAGTTTCTTTGGCAAGAACCACCTATACCAGAGGGACGGGGTTCACCTTTCATGGGAGGGGGTACAGATCTTGTCTGATGCCCTTGAACGTATATTGGGGGCCCTGCAGTTTTTTTTAGGGTTAAGTAAGAAGGGGCCTAAGATGGCAATACCAAGTGGGAGCACTAAATGTAGTAATAATAATAGCGGCTGCAGGGTAAGGCAAGGGGTAGATCTAAATGTGTACTATACAAACAGTAGAAGTATTAGGAATAAGATTTATTGAGGGGAAAGGCGTACGTAGAGAAATTTGATATGATAGCTATCACAGAGTCATGGATAAACACTGCAGACAGACACTTTCTCCCAGAATTAAAGATTGAAGGGTATAAGTTATTCCACCAAGATCGAATAGGCAGGAAGGGGGGTAGGGTCGCACTCTTCGTCAGGGACAATCTTAAGTGTGTCATTAACAACTCAATCAAGGAAGATAGCAATACAGAATCCTTCTGGGTAGAAACAATAGGTAGGAAGGAGAAGCTTGTCATAGGAGTACTTTACAGACCGCCCAACCATACCAGGGACAGTAGCCAACCCCTTTTACAAGAAATTAGTAGGGCGTCAAGATATAGGAATGTGTGTGTAATTGGGGATTTCAATTATATGAACATAGAGTGGGATACTTTATCCGGAGACCAAGAGGTACAGGATTTGTTAGATGTGATACAGGATAGTTTCCTTAAGAAGTTAATTAGAACACCAACGAGGGAAGAAAATATTTTGGATTTGTTGTAAACTAATAGAGAGGACATAATAAGCAACATTGAGGTTGGGGATTCATTAGGTAACAGTGATCAAAAAGAAATTAGATTTAATATTAAATGGGAGGATAGAGTAAGCAGTAATAACACATTAATACCTGACTTCAGGAAGGTAGACTACGAGGGGTTAAGAAATCAGCTGCAGAAGCTTAGGGGAGTGAGATCAGAAGTAGGTCAGGACCCAGAGCAGGGAGGGGCGGTAATCTCTGGTGAGGTCACTAGTCAGGTCAGTAGCTTGGAGGGTGAGTACAATAGTCTGGTCAGGGAGATTAAATTAGGACAGAAACAGTTTATACCTCACAGGGAAGTCAGGTCAACAGGTAATTACCCGAGATGGATGACAGACAGGCTAAAAACTGAAATAGGAAGGAAAAGAGGACTATATGTTAGAATTAAAAGGGGGGAAACTCACCTAAGGGATAGTTACAACGATTTAGCTAGAGCAGTAAAGAAAAACATACGTATGGCAAAACGTAATTATGAGATTAGAATTGCCAGGGAAGCAAAGACCAATCCAAAGGGCTTCTTTCAGCTTTATAAGACCAAGGTTAGGGATAAGATAGGGCCGCTTAAGTCAGGAGAATCACTGATTGATAGTGATGAGGAAATGAGCGAGGCGTTAAACAGATATTTCTTAACTGTATTTACCAAGGAAAGATTAGATGATATACCTCAGGGAGAACAGATCTACAGGGGAGAAGAGGTAGAAGAATTAACCGACATCAACATAAGTAGGGAGCTCGTGATTAGACAGATAGATAGACTTAAAGTCACTAAGGCGCCAGGGCCAGATGAACTTTTCCCCAGGGTAATAAAGGAATGCGAAAATGAAATAAGTAGGCAGTTAACAGAAGTATTTAGGAAGTCACTAGACACAGGGGTGGTGCCTGTTTCATGGAGGCAGGCACACGTTATTCCAATATTTAAGAAGGGAGACAAATCTTCTATGGAGAACTATAGGCCGATTAGTTTGACGTCAGTTATAGGTAAAATGATTGAGTCAATAATAGCTGATAGTATTAGGGACCATATAGACAGACATAGTTTAATTCACGACTCACAGCATGGGTTTACTAAAGGAAAGTCGTGCCTCACTAATCTTATATCCTTTTACAATAGAGTATACGAGGCAGCTGACAATGATGAGAGCTATGATGTGGTTTATCTTGATTTTAGTAAGGCCTTCGATAAGGTACCTCACCAGAGACTGTTAAATAAAGTCAGGGCTCATGGGATAAGAGGGAAGGTATTTGATTGGATTAAGGCGTGGATTAGCGACAGGAAACAGAGGGTTACCATTAACGATAAAAAATCCGAATGGGATAATGTTACCAGTGGGGTTCTTCAAGGTTCAGTTTTAGGCCCGCTTCTATTCATTATCTACATCAATGACATAGACAATGGGATAACTAGTGACATAGGTAGATTTGCAGATGACACCAAAATAGGACGCACTATTAGGGCAGGGAAGGATGCTAGAGCACTGCAGGAGGATCTCAACAAACTGTCAGCTTGGTCAGAGAAATGGCAGATGAATGTGTAGCGTACTTAGTGTAGGAACACGCAACCCATTACACGGGTATAGTTTAGACTCCACAGCGATAAGCAGGTCTGAGTGTGAAAGGGATTTGGGAGTGTTAGTGAACTCTGACCTAAAACTAAGGAAGCAATGTAGTAGTGCGAGGAATAGGGCTAACAGGGTATTAGGCTTTATTAACAGGACGGTAACCAACAGGAGTGCAGAGGTCATCCTCAGACTCTATTTAGCGTTAGTTAGGCCACACTTAGATTATGCTGTCCAGTTTTGGTGCCCACACTACAGAATGGACATCAACTTGCTAGAATCAGTTCAGAGGAGGATGACCAAGATGATTCAGGGGCTGAGGAACCTCCCATATCAAAATAGGCTGAAACATCTAAACCTACATTCACTAGAGAGACGAAGAGTGCGGGGAGATCTGATAGAAGTATTCAAATGGGTCAAGGGTTACAACAAAGGCGATATAAGTAAAGTACTGATAATTAGCCAACAGGATAGAACTCGCAGTAATGGATTTAAATTAGAAAAGTATAGATTTAGGAGAGATATAGGCAAGCATTGGTTTAGTTATAGGGTGGTGGGGGAATGGAATAGACTCAGCAATCACATAGCTAGTGCAGGGACGATAGCTTGTTTTAAGAGTAGACTGGATAGCTACATGGACGAGGATGACAGATGGCAGTGAGGTGTGGGTGCAGTAAGGTGACGGGGTGCTGGATGCGTGCCTGGGTACCGCCGGTATAACGAGGATCAAGCCTCTACCTGTAACCCCTGTAACTACACCTCACCCACTGTGAGTAGTGGGGGGGTTCTGGAGCTGCCCTGTGTAGGCCACCCGGCCTCTTGCAGTTTCCCTATGTTCTTATGTTCTTATGTTGTTCTTATGTCAGGCGCAGCTCAGCGTCTGCCTCCAACTGCACCAATAAAATACAACATTTACGAACGGACAGACTATTCATATTTCCTTTTCTGTGTTGGCATTAATCTTCTGGGGCCATGAATACAATTACAAGACAGTATTTTACCAGCGTGTACTTCCCTTTTCAACCATTACCAGCGGGGAACAGAGTCGTGACACACGCAGTCCTCAGGGTGGAAATTAATGTTCTGACGCCTGAACACTTTAAGCGCGCCGTTATCTCTGCAACATTTTCTCTCTTACTAACATTTCCTCGACTTCACCAGCAGGAACACACACTCGTTATTATGAAATGGTAGTCTTTCCTTTTTTTCTAGTCGAGCAGAATATTAATTTTACTTTTTTAATACTGTAACCATTTTTCCTCTCAGCAGTACATTTGACAGGCTTCATTTTCACTCTGTACTTCATAATTCTTCCTGACAACCCCGACTTTAATTAATCAGCTCGTGTTTCCTTATCTTTATTCATATTAAGTATTTTTGCAAGCTTAGCCGGACAGGGCACACAATCTACTCTTTCACATCGTACTTTAGTAACACATCCTGACATCGGGACTCTTGTTGTCATTTAGTCAGTCAGTGTTTCCACATTAATACTCCGCGGCCATTAATACACAGGCCGCGTCTGTCTCTCCCGCCTCCTCTCAACAACCACAGGAGGCGAGGGTGGCACAGGTAGCTCCCTCCCTCTCCTTCCTCCTCACAACGCACTCACAACCCTGGCAGCTCACGACGCCTCGGAAATTGTCTCTCCTTTATTCTGGTGTTACGAATTTACAGCTATAACAGTTAGGACGCCACACCTTTTTTAACCTTTTACTTTTCTTTTGCCTCCCAACTGATTCACAAGCTTGGCAGTTCACAAGGCCCCGGAAACTGACCCTTCTTTATTCTGGTGTCACTAATTTAATGGTTATGACAGATTGGTAAAGGTAAAGGTGGGTGCATGTGCTATAGCTGCGCGTGGCTGCGGTGCTCATCTCCGATCCGTTGGCCTTTGAGCCTGTGGTAGGGAACAAACAGTTACCCGGGGCACGGGCCAATGTGAGATTCGGGATTGCCATCCCAGGTTTCCCAGGTACCCATTTATCGACCAACCCGAAAGGCAGGATGGACATCTGGGTGAGCTGCACGCCGACTGCCCGGGCCGGGGATTCGAGCCCGGGCCCGTGGAATGGTAGCCAGGTACGCTTACCACTAGACCACGGAGGTGCAGATGCTGCGGGTACTTACCGGCCCGTCTGTCTGGCAAGGGACTTTACTCCATCCAGACAGAGTGGCCGAGACGTTCAGTGCTGCTCCCTACAGAGAAACGGATGGGAAAGACCCAGGCACTTAGTCTTTGCGTATCACTAAACATTTTTCTTACGGTAAAGGAGGCAGCTCAAGGGAAAAAAGAAAACTGGCTCCCGGAGATTGACTTTTTTCGTCTTGTTGATGTTTTGTTGCCTTTATATTTAAGCCACAAGCTATAAGTTATGTTAAATTTACATAAGTTTATGATGGAGGTAAGAACCATTGTAACTTTTCTTTCATTTTACCTCACGCAGTTCGCTTTACCTCAAATTTTGCACACACTCAGACTTTTGACATTGACTTTTTTTTTTAGCAAACGAGGTAGAAAGCAGAAGCGAAAACTAGAACATGATTTATAAAGTTAGAGATTACGTGAACCTCATCTTCGAAGTTGATAATGTTACTAAGAATATTTTTTTCCTCTTCCTCACGCACTTAACACCTGAAAAGAACATTAGACTTGTGATGCTAACTACTTTGTTGGTAGTAATTTATAATGTTGCAACTTACGTCTATCTCACCTTTAAAGTTGATGGTGTTACGTAGCATACTTTTTTCTATCCTTCCACCTCACGCAACAACCTCTCCACCAAAACAGACACCAAACTCTTGTA
This sequence comes from Eriocheir sinensis, assembly GCF_024679095.1. Taxonomy (NCBI): domain Eukaryota; kingdom Metazoa; phylum Arthropoda; class Malacostraca; order Decapoda; family Varunidae; genus Eriocheir; species Eriocheir sinensis. Next base: position 50,349 of record NW_026112160.1, read on the forward strand.
ATGAAGTGTTTTGTGTTGTCAGTAGATAAAGGCATGCACGAGTTACCTCAAGCTCTTCTTTATCACCTACACAGGCACAGCTTTTTCTTGACCTCCACCTTACTGTATTTAACTCTTTCAAGATGTCTGAAATTATTTTGTGTTATTATTGATCTCAGCTACAAGATACCTCTAGTTCGTCTTTAACACCTTCAATGTTATATGGCACATTTTTCTTCCCTTCCCCCTACTCAACCCACTTTGAAGCCTGACTGACCACCACATCCCGTGTATTAACTTTCGTGTATTTTTCTACTTCAGACGATGAGAGGTACGTCCCCTTTGCCTGCAATAACCACAGTGACAAGTGTATGTAGCACAACCTTCTCTTCTTTCCGCCTCGCGCAACTCTCTCACACCCTCTGCAAACCTCAAGGCCTCGGAAATTAAGTTTGTTTCTTGTATTTACTGTCCTAAGCTCATTATTATTAGAACCACAATTCACACGTCTATTTTCCTTCAAATAACATAATAGTAATGGTGGCAGAGTATTGACGGTGATACGTGCAGGCTTTCCACCTTACGTCGATTATCTTTCTCACAACCTTGTCTTTTTTCTTTCTTTGTATTGCTTTTTGCCCTTTGCTGTAAAAAAGACAACAGGCATCGACATTTAAGTGATGGTCTTGTTATTCAATGTTTCAAGACCTTGGAAATTAGCTTTTTGTGGTTTATTTTCTCCCCCAAGCTCATTACCATTAAGCAGCAACTTACACGTCACGTTCTTTTTTTATTAATCCTAATGGTAGAGGAAGCACAGCTGTTCCTTTCCTCCCGCCTCCTAACTCTCACGGCCTTGGCGGAACACGAGTAGCTTTGGGGTGTTAGTCTTGGGCTGGTGTTATCAGTGGCCTGGCGCTTTTATTGCATTAAGCCAGAAGTATTAAGTTCCTTATTTTATGGTTTTATTAATAAGTAGTGGAGTATTAATTGCTACTGTGTGAGTTGTTACTTTTCTCTTTTTTTCTCGTACATTGTTTTGTTTAATCCTCTTTCACTTTGTTTACATATTTTTTTTCTTATTACTTACCTAGTTCCATTAGTATCCTTATTTCATGTCTGCAGCAATAAGTTACATGGTCTCAAAATTTGTGTTGTTTCTCAGTTGTTTTTCTTGCATTTCTTTCAGTGTCTAATCGCTTTTCACTGTTTTCATTTTTTTCTATATAGTTATTTAGTTGTCTTGGTATACTTAGTCAATGTGTCAGCGTCTCAGATTTATACAAGTGTCCTCAGTTGTCACGGAAGGCCGTTGATTCTTAAACCACAAAGTATATGCGCTGCATCTTTTTACTGTACATAATATGTACGTAGCCAGTCGTTACGTCATCAGTTGATTATATGAACAATCTGGGCTCTAAAACTTCATGTACCTTTAATATTTGCGGGAGCAGCTCATAGCAGTTTTTAATATGTCTTTTTGCGTTTTTATTTATTTATTTATTTGTATGTCTCATTTCGCTTGAGGTGCCTCGTTTGTTGTAAAAAGAAATGCACAGGAAACACATTCGGTGACTTTTTCTGAATCATTGAAATGTTAAGTAGTAGTATTTTCACCTGTTTTGCATCCTCTTATTCGTACTTGTAACCCGGCAACACAGCTGTAATTTAACTCTTAAGTGGCTTTACTATATTCAGTCCACAAGAAAATACACGCACGCATGGACTCGAATTTTCTTGTATTCTTTCATTTTCCTTCTTATCCTTTATTTACTTTGTTTCTTTACGTTGTTTATCAGCAGCACAACCTTTCCTCTTTTAAGCGTCCCTTTACTCGCAGTCTTTTACACAAGAACACAGCCCATAAACTAACTCTCACTTAGATATAAAAAAAAAGAAACAAGAGCTGCCTTCCTTCTCATGTACGGTGTAATAAGTAGGACAGTCCCTGCTCTCACAAATCTTGCCTCGCAGCTGCTAATGAAATTAACGCTCATGTGAAGAGTTACAGACACGTTATGAAAAGAAAAGAGGATGTGTAGGAAGCGAAATAATGAGGACGGAAGTAAAGAGTATAAAAGGAAGAGAAAGAGAGCCAGGAAGAGGTGATTATAATTATTATGTGAAGAGGAGATACATTTATAGGAAGCTGAATAATGAAAAGGAAAGTAAAAAGTATTAAGAGGAGAGAGGACAGGAAGAGATGGATAGAGTGTGTAAAGAGAAGAGTGTGTGGGAAGACGAGTACTGAGACCAGAAGAACAGGGTACAGAAGGAAGAGAGGGAGATGGAAGAAGAGGTGGATAGATTATGAAAAGAGTAGTGTGTAAGAAGACAAGTAATAAGAATGGAAGTACAGGGTAGGAGGAAGAGAGGGAGACCGAGGAGAGGAGGAGGATGGACTGTGTAAAGGAAGACTTGAGGGACGAACACGTCAACAAAAACAGATTAAAACGGCCAGAGTCGAGGAGGTCAACACACAATAGCGACTCCGTTCTTTTAAGTTTGCGATCTTTAATATATATATAATTTTTTCTTCCGTCCTTCTCTTTGCTGTTGACTTTACTCGAAAAAAAATGCTGAGACGCCTGAACAGTATATCTAATTCCTTAAATGTTTACACACTGTTTTCACTTTTATGTTTTTAGCACAGCCTTTACATTCACTTGAGGTCCATCTTTTGGTTAGGCAAAAACTGCGATTTCAATTTCGCTCTAATGTTTTAATTATATAATTTTTAACATATGAACTTTTTTTACCTTGAGTTTCGCTTTCCGTTTACGTACAGCATGAACGGAAGAACAAAGCTTTTCAATTGTACCCTAATATGCTCTAAAGTGGCCCAAGAAACATGTGTTTCCGTATTGATAATCTCAAAAATATGATGAATGCTTTTTTTTCTCTCTACTGCATCACTTCACGCAAATCATTAAGACGTGACTTCAAGCTGGAAATGCCTCTTGCATGTTCTTAATTATGCATTACAAGAGGATAAAAAAAGAGAAGGGAGAGGGAGACGAAGGAAGAAGAGGATAAAGGAAGGACGCACCGAGGAAGTGCACGCGCTGCCTTTGTTTCTGCTGTTGTGTCTTTGGTAACAGTGTTCAACCGTTTTCTTTTCATCTGTTTATGCATTACCCTCACGGATGACCAGAGCTTTGGAATTCACTCTTGTTTTGCCGTAATAATATTCTAAAGCCATACAATTGAGTAAATACGCCGTTTTTTATATTCCGTAGCAGTTCACGCCTGATATTTTATATGAGTTTAATCACAGCTTTCACAGACGACCAGAGCTTTGAAATTTACTCCTGTTTGATTGTAACAATGTTCTAAATTCTTGCAAAAATTAGTTCGTATGATGCTTTTTTGTAACTTTTAATAGTAATTCACACAACTGTTAATTATTTTTTATCAGTTTACTTACAGCTCTCCTGGACGGCTAGAGCTTTCGAATTCCCTCCTGTTTTCCTTTAAAAATAGTTTACATGCTCTCTCTCATATCCAGTAATTCCCCCAAGTCACTCGCAAAAACACCGGAAACACAACAACACACTCGAAACACTATGATACCCATGTAGAACACTCGGAAACAGCCAAATCACACGCAAAAACACCGGAAACACAACACACTTGAAACACTCTGAAACCCACGTAGAACAATCGGAAACAGCCAAATCACACGCAAAAACACCGGAAACACAACAACACACTCGAAACACTGAAACCCACGTAGAACACTCGGAAACAGCCAAATCACACGCAAAAACACCTGAAACACAAATCACAGAGGCAACCACAGGCAGACACACTCACAGCAACCACAAACGAACACACATGAAACACGCGTCGGGAAATCACAGGCAACACACAAGGTTCACAAGCAAGAACACACAAACACACGTGAAAGCAAACGCAAACCCAAGAGCACAACGAAAACACAGGGTTGACAAGGCGGGTAACGCGGGTAAGCGAGGCTGTGGCGACCGCAGCGGGGTGAGGTCACGTCCGTCTCTCAGGAGAGGTCGGGGGAGAGAGAGAGAGAGAGAGAGCGAGAGAGAGAGTAAAATGTTAAGTGCAATGCAAGAATGAATATCAAGGGCCAAAACATGTGTTTGTGTGTGTGTGTGTGTGTGTGTGTGTGTGTGTGTTTCTTAAAATATGGTATTAACAAACAACCAAAATTATATAAAAACTGGTAAGAAACAAACGTTCATGAATTTTATATTTTAGTCTCTCTCTCTCTCTCTCTCTCTCTCTCTCTCTCTCTCTCTCTCTCTCTCTCTCTCTCTCTCTCTCTATCTCTCTCCAGCACAGTGGCTACGCGTTAAAAGACTTTGATTGGGAAGATTTTCAAAGTGTTAAAAGAAGAGGAAAAAAAGAGAATCTGGAAGGTGCGAGGAGCGAGAAAATAAAAGGAAATAAAAAAATATGAAAAAAAGGAAATTAAAAATGTATTAAATAACAACTTTTGGCCAATTCCTAAAGACTCGGGAAACACAAAACGGAGAGGTTATCAGGGGGAAAATTTCTTCATAAAACGACGCGTAAAAGATTATAATTTTCCGCGGCCAAAGGAGGAGGAAGAAGAGGGAGATTAGCAGCACCTGCGAACACCTGCTGCTGGAGGAAGTAAAGAACTGCATTTTTTACGCACTATTATTACTGCTAAAATAATGATAATATAATAATAAAAATAATAATAATAGTGACTTACTGTTATCACCAGTCGATGTTCTCTTACCTAAAATGAGAAGAAGAAAAATATATTAGTAATTTTTAAGGAATATATCTATCCATCTTTTTTTGCCATTCTTGCGATTGTTTTACTTTCCGTAAATCTACATAAAAGGGATACATTCTGATGGTAAATTCGCACAAGGAACAAGTACAAAAAGAACGAGTTGGGGATCGGGGGTTTGGCGCACCTGTGGGAAGGTTTGGTTACGGTGCTTGGGAGTGGCGGGGAGTGTTGAGTGCAGTGTGCTGGTGCCGGGAAGGGGGGAAGAGAGCACCCCGTGTGTGTGTGTGTGTGTGTGTGTGTGTGTGTGTGTGTGTGTTGATATGCAGTATAAATAGTAAGAAGACTAAAAAGAGGTAAGTCATTATAATGATTAGCCTGAAGAAGAAAATATACAAAAACGAGAGAAGCGAAACTTTAACCATAAGAGAAAACAACAAAAATAGTTAGATATAGAGATAATTACGAGAGAGAGAGAGAGAGAGAGAGAGAGAGATCATTATCGGAAGGCTTGGGCGCCAGTAATTAACGAGCCTCATTAGCGCTGGTTCATTGTTCACTATTGTCACAACTGTCATCATCTTATGTATCATATTTATCTTATTCGTACAGCTGTCATTGTTATATTTATTTATTTTCAGCAGATCAAGGACAAACAGTTTATAAAATAAAAATGTCTGCTAGCTGTTTTTGTTTTCACTTTTCTGTTATATTTATCTTTTCATTTATTTCTTATGCATTTCTCTATTTGTTCTTCTGTTTATTTATTTATCGTCATCATCATCTTCAATTTTTATTCATCATCTTCAACTGTATTATTATCTTTATTTTTATTTTGTTTTAATTTAACGTTCATAGTTATCATTGTTCTGTATATATTTCCTATCTATTTATTGTCTTTTTTATCTCTCATTTCGTTCATCATCATCATCAGTATTTGCTTTGTCTTCGTTAGATAAATCCTCGTCATCATCTTTCATAATCAGTAAAATCATCCCCATCATTACATCGTCATTATCATCAAGATCGCGACTATCGCTGCCAACAACACTTTTCATCACATCACCACAAATATAACATCTATTACTACCTCTTCCTCCTCCTCCTCCTCCTCCTCCCTTCATTATTTCTCCAGCCATACGCTTTTCGTTTATTTTGACCTCCTCCTCCTCCTCCTCCTGCTCATGCCATATTCGCATATGCCCTAAGCATATGCGTACCCTATCGTGACAGACGTTCAGCTTTTAAGAAGAAACCCAAATGGTGGAATAACGAAATTCAAAATAGCCTAGCTCTTAAAAAACGCGTATACAGTAGATACATATCAACTCAGAGTAAGGCTGACAAACTAGAGTTGGACAGAATTCGCCGCGAAACCAGGAAATTAATAAAACGATGCAAGAAAAATCTTGAAGAATATATAGCGGAAACAAGTAAATTTAATCCTAAAGAATTGTTTAGCTATGTAAATAATAAAAAAGTCACTCACTTGTAGTATCGGACCGCTTGCTAATGATAATGGTAACCATACGAACGATGGAAATGAAATGGCTACAATCCTAAATAACTTTTTCGCATCCGTATTTACCGACGAAAACTGTTTATCACCTCAACCGCCGAGGTTAGAACGTCTTACGGGCTTCAAGAATAGATTAGACAAGTATTTTGAATCCAACCAACAACTAAGATATTACTCATTGTCGTAATAACGTTAAGTTCTTTCGAATACTGGTGTCCTTGTCCGTTTTTATCGCCCTGTTAGTGGTAGCAGTAATGGTAGTTCTTTCCTCTTTCCTACATAATTTCCATGCTGCATGGTTCTTTTTCCTTTCCTGTCCTTCATCTTCCACCTTTGATTAGACAGTTAGTGTAGCTTGTCACAAACATCCTCGTAAGGACCAGCAGGTCTGCTGTTGTTTGTTCTTCCTTTGTGTGTTACTTCTTGTACTCGGTCTGTACCGATTCCACCACCACCAACCGTATACCCATCTTCCTACCTATCTCCTCTTACTTCCTCTCTTCCTCCACCTCCTCTTCTTTCTCCAGTTCCTCTTCCTTCGTGCATTATCTTTCCAGGTACATACTTTCTGTTCACCTTTCCTCCTCCTCCTCCTCCTCCTCCTCCTATTAACCTCCCCGGATCCATCACGCCAACTTTAGACTCTTGGGAAGAAACAAGACTCATCCTTCTTAACTTGCCTCTCTCTCTCTCTCTCTCTCTCTCTCTCTCTCTCTCTCTCTCTCTCTCTCTCTCTCTCTCTCTCTCTCTCTCTCTCTCTCTCTATTTTTTTTTTTATTTTTTTTTTTTTTTTTTTTTTTTTTTAACATGGTTAGTACATTAGTACATGGCAGTATTATTTTTCTATGCTAAAGTTCCCCCGACCGTTGGGGAGCTATTTAAAAGCTTCTGCCGATTATATTATACAATTATATACATGTTTACGGTGGGTGTAGGAGTAGCCACCTGTGGGACGCAACCTTCATCTGCTGAGTGGACAGTTGTGTCACATCCACATCAGCAGTGAGATTGTTCCACCACACCACCGCTGCGGTGGAGAAGACACGTTGGTGGGTGCTGGAGCGGGCCATTGGCACTTCCAGGAGGGAGGCGTTGCTCAGCACCGTTCTCGTGCTGCGCTCAGACCTCCTCCAGGTAGCCCTCAGGTCCGTCAGGTGGGGCACTAGGCCCACTTGTGCCTTGTGTAGCACCGTCAGGGCAGCGACGCGGCGACGGTGCTCCAGGCTGTTCAGCTGGTTCGTGGCTGGTCTTGCCCTTCCCTCGTGTGGGTGTTGTTGTTGTTGTTGTTGTCGATGTTGTTGTCGCTGTGTCTCCCACTGGCTCGGTCGGTGGTGCTGGGTGCCGTTGATGAGGCGTTCAGCCCTCCTCTGCACCTTGTCTAGCAGATTGAGGTGGCAGCGGGCGCTGGCCATCCAGGTGAGCGGTGCATACTCCATCACTGGACGGACTTGTGCCTTATAGAGGGTGTTCAGGCCCTCAGCATCGAGGAGGTTCTTCATGCGGCGCAGGAGGTTCACCTTCTGGGAGGCTTTGTGCGCCACCCTTTCAATGTGACGGTCAAACCGCAGCTGGGAGTCCACCTCCACGCCCAGGATGTCGACGCTGGCCTGCAGATGGATGGTGTCGTTCCCGAATCTCAGTCTGCCGTGGAGTTGCCTCGCGTCCCCCCGAGAACGTGATATTACCATGGCCTGGGTTTTGTCAGGGGCAAACCTGACTTGCCACCTCTTTCCCCTGGCCATTATGTCTGCCAACTGTCTGTTGACGGACTCTATCACGTCCTGGGCTTCCTCCCTCTTGTATGTTCTGGAGAGGGTGCAGTCGTCGGCGTAAGCGCTTGCTGACGGGATGGTTTGCAGGAGGTCGTTAAAGTATATGTTCTACAGAATAGGTCCAAGGACGGACCCCTGTGGAACGGAGGCCTCCACCGGGAAGCTGGTCGAGGTGCTTCCGTTGACTGCTACGCGGAGGCTCCTGCCTAACAGGTAGTTTGAGAGCAGGCCCAGCAGGTCCCCCGTGATGCCTAGTTGCTGTAGCTTCGCCGTCAAACCGAGGTGCCAAACGGAGTCGAACGCGCCAGCTATATCCAGGGCAATCACGAGAGAGGGGTGGCCGTCATCACGGGCGTCATGCCAGGACTTTGAGAGGAGAAGGAGGAGGTCTGAGGTAGAGCGGCCCTTCCGAAAACCAAACTGCTTCGGTGACTGCAGGTGGTTTTCCTCGAGGAAGGATGTCAATTGCTCCCCGATGATCCTCTCAAATATCTTGCTGATGATTGGGAGGAGTGATATTGGCCTGTAATTGCCTGGCTCGGCTCTGGATTTTTTCTTGTGTACGGGTGTGACTCTGGCCTCCTTCCACTGTGCAGGCCACACCCCGCTCTGCAGGCATCGCCGGAAGATCTGGGCGAGGGGGCTGGTGAGCTCATCGGAGCATCGCCGCAGTAAGTATGGACTGACGCTGTCCGGGCCTGGCGCCTTCCTGGTGTTGACGCCCCTCAGATGTCTCCTGACAGCGTCCTCAGAGATTAGCACACTCTCTAGTCTTGAGGCGATGAGTTGGGGGAGGGTGGGCGGCTGCCTGTCTGGTTCCTGGGTTGTCATCTTTTGACTGAAGTGACAGGCCAGCAGGTCAGCCTTTTCCCGGCTGGTGATGGCCAGGTCTCCGTCAGGTTTCCTGAGGGGCGGGATACGTTCCTGGGGGGTAAGGCCTTGCTGTTCCTTCACCAGCCCCCACCACTGTTTCGGGTCGGTTTGGTTAGAGGACAGCTTTCTCCTCCTGTCGGCATCCCACCTTTCTTTTGCCCACTTTGCTGTCCTCGTCATATTTTTGCAGGCTCGTCTGTGTTGGGCCTTATTTTCCTGCGTGGGGTGTCTTTTATATCGTGTCCAGGCCATGTGTTTCCATTCGGCTGCAATACGGCACCTGTACCCGAACCAAGGCTGGTCTTTTGGGCTGGTTGAGTAAGTGCGGTGGGGGACGTGTTGCTGCTGGACGGTATTGAGGACAGTGGTGAGGGCGGAGACGTCATGTTGTGGGTCACCGTTAAGGACTGTGCCCCATGCAGTCGCTGCCAGGGCCTGCCTTGCAGCCGTCCAGTCCGCGCGGTCCCACAGCCAGATGACTCGCTGGTGTTCCTCTTCACGCGCTGGGGCCAGGCTGATGGTGGTGAGTACGGCGTTGTGGTCGGAACTGCCCACACGGTCTAGTGGGCAGCACAGCACGCAGTCTCTCGGCAGGTCTGTGAGCACAGGGTCCAGGGAGCCTCCACGCTGATGTGTCGGGAACTCAACATGGTTGTGCAATCCATGCACCGCCGTGAGCTCGGTGAAGGCCCTCGTCACCAGGTGTTGATTTAGGTCGCCCACAACCATCGCGTACTGACAGCTGTGGGCAGCCATAAGGTCGTCCATGTGCTCTGTGAGGTAGGTGAGGGGGGCGCTGCCTTGCCACTGTGGCCGGTACATGGCACAGAGTAGCAGAGCGTTCCTGTCCTCGAGAATGATGCGGAGGAACATCATCTCCATCTCCAGGGGAGTGTCTGTGGTGAGGGCGTCCATCTACAGGCCGTTTCGGTGGCAAACAGCAATGCCTCCCCCCTGTCCTGTGTGCCGGTCTCGTCTAGCCCAGTGCGAGTACCCGGGGATCTTATCACAGGTGGTGGCGCATGTGTCGTCCAGGAAGGTCTCCACTGTCACCACTATGTCGATGTGGTGCCTGAGGACGAAGGCGTGTGTCAGCTCCCCGATGTTGGTCCTAAAGCCTCGTACGTTGGCGGACAGAATCTTGAGGCCGCTGGTGTCCGTATCGCCTTATCGGATCAGCGGAATGGGAGTGTGCGGGGGATGAGGCCAGGATGGGTAGGGCGGGGAGTGCACCGCTTGCTGGTAGGGAGCGTCTTCTGGGGGGTCGTGAGTCACCTTCCTCAGTACCCTTGGCTTCCCTGATTCCCACCAGCCGCGCCACCTGGGGTGGAAGGAGCACACCTCCTGCCAGTCCCGGTCAATTTTACTTGGCAGGGCACTTGTGGTTTGTGTGGTGGGGGGAGGGATGGGGGTTTCCTGTTCAACTTGTGCCAGGGAGTCCATGGAGCTGATGGTTTCAACCAAGGCTTCTCTTTGTTTCCTCGTTTTTTCACTCCGCGCCTGATATGTCTCCACAATGAACTTAAGGCCGTGTACCTCATTCCTTAGTCGGAGAATGATGTCAACAAGGCCTTCAGGCGGGTTGGAGAGAAGATCCTCCCTGACGGCGCTGTCCTCCGTTTCAATTGGTGGTTGTGGGGCGAGCGGGTCGGGCTGGGGGGCTGCTGGCGTGCTGGGCGGTGTGTCTTCAGTGGCCGCGTAGGTGACGGGGTGAGGAATGCCGGCTGCTCGCCTCAGTCCCTCAGTCGTGGAGCAGCAGAAAGGGCCATCATTGAAGCAGTCTGCGCAGGCCAGGTTTGGACAGTCTGGCTGGCTGCAGGCCATGGAGGGCTTCACACGGACAGAGTAGCTGCACACACAGCAATATTTTGCCCCAGGATAGCCTGACTGTTATGCTCAGGCAATTTCCTGATGCTGGTGGGGGGCCTCAGTGAGAGTGAGGGAGGCCATGATGGTGGTGTGGGTCGATGCGCACGAGAGGTCAGGTCAGGGTGGGATGAGGGTGTCTCTAATCTCGCCTTGGAATGCGAGGGCAGGCGCGACCTGTTTCGAGGGCCCTGTCCCAGGGGATTTAAAGCTCTGGGCGAGGTGAGGTCAGCGTGTTTCGTGGAGTTGCCTCTCACTGTTCACTATTTTGTAGTTTTTTCCACACACGCTTGAACACTTTGATAGAACTCTCTCTCTCTCTCTCTCTCTCTCTCTCTCTCTCTCTCTCTCTCTCTCTCTCTCTCTCTCTCTCTCTCTCTCTCTCTCTCTCTCTCTCTCTCTCCAAATCCCTCTTTCTTTCCCCTTTTGCCCTCAACCCATTTCTCAGTCTCTTCTCCTCCCTCCCCATAACCTAACAAACAATAAATCTCTCTACCTATATCTACATATTTACCTCTTTCTATTTATCTTGCATTTCCTCTCCTCAAATCCTTCCTTTTCCTCATTAATTGTCCTTTTCCTCTTTTTTCAGTCTTTTCCTCAACCCCATAACCTAAGAAGACACAGTAAAGCTATCTATCTATCTGTATCTATCTATCTGTATCTATCTATCTACCTATCTATCTACCTATATCCTTCCCTACCCCTATCCATCTGTCTATCTATCTATATGTCTATCTATCTATCTATATCTGTAAGTCGGTCTACCTTTATATTTATCTACCTACAATGCAAGGTTAAGTACACGTCCGTCTTACATTCTCTCTCTCTCTCTCTCTCTCTCTCTCTCTCTCTCTCTCTCTCTCTCTCTCTCTCTCTCTCTCTCTCTCTCTCTCTCTCTCTCTCTCTCTCTCTCTCCCCCCCCCGGCTCTCCGCCAGACAACAGGTGAGTTCCTGGGCCAGGCAGCGCCAGGCAAGACTGCACTCCCTTCAGATGCTTGGCGTTTTTGAGAGCATGGCTTGGCCTTGATCTTGTCTTGCTTTTGCTTGCCTTTCCTTTCTTCCCCTGCTTGTCTGCACCTTCCTGACCTTTCCTTACTTTAATTACTTTACCTTGCCTTACCTTCTCTTACCTTACCTCACTTTACTTTGCCTTACCATTCCTTACCTTACCCCACTTTACCTTCCCTTGCCTTACCTTCTCTTTTCCCTTCCCTGCCTGCACCTCTTTGCCTTTTCCTTACCTCTCTTTATTTTTTTTCTTATCTTTCCTTACCTAACGTTACCTTACCTTACCTTGCCTTATCTTAATTTACCTTACCATACCTTCACCTTACCTTACCTCACATTCCTTACCTTCCCAAAACCTCGTTAACTTCACAAAGGTATTGAAGCATTTTTTTATGTAATTCTTTAACTTTCCTTAACTTTACCTTTATCTAGCTCTCGTCCTAAAATTTTTATCCTGCGTTTTTTCACTTCCTTCCTTTGTCCTCCTTTCCCTTCCCTCCCTTCTCTTCCCTTCACTTCTCTTCTCTTCCCTTCTCTTCCCTTCCCTTCTCTTCCTTTCCCTTCTCTTCCTCTCCATTCCTTTGTCTTCCCTTCCTTCCCCTTCCCTTTCCTTTCATTTCATTTCATTTGAAAAAGAATTGTAGGGAAGTGCAGTATTCTGAGTGTAGGTAGGAACAACCCCTCTCATAACTATTGCTTAAATGACACTCTCATAAACAGGTCTGGGTGCGAGAGAGATTTAGGGGTCTTAGTGAGCTCTAATCTCCGTCCAAGGGCACAATGCATTCAAGCTAGAAATCGAGCAAATAGGGTACTGGGATTTATTTCAAGGAGCGTAAGCAACAGAAGCGCCAAAGTCTTCCTCAAACTATATTTAGCATTAGTTAGACCTCAGTGTATCTGATCCATGCGGGAGCCGACGACCTTCAGTCAACTCAAATTCAGGACCTGTTAGCAAAATACCGTCAAGTCATTCGGAAATACAAGACCAAGTCCCCTCACATCATCGTCTCTGGAATTCTACCGAGAGTCAATACGTTCGCCGGATACAACAACAGTAAAGCGTACTGCGTCAACACTAGTCTAAAGCAGTTATGTAACGATGAAGGCGTAGGGTTCACGAACGCATGGCATCACTTCAACCAGCGCCCAGATTTGTTTTGGGAGGACGGACTCCACTTGAACGAGGTTGGTTCGGCATGGATAGGAAGGCTCCTGAACGATGCAGTTGAAAGCTTCTCGAAAAGCTATTCAAAAAACTGGAGGCGAGGGCAAGGCAAAGGCAACCCTTGATCAACCGAACCGTAGCGTCGATGCGGCTTGCAAGAAACTGTGTAACCAACGACGCCTCCGACAAGCGAACTCATTCAACACGACGCGGCCAAACCAGTAGTCACATTTCCATTTTGTACACAAATGCACGCAGTCCATTACCAAAAAAGGACGAAATTAGGGCGTATATTGCAACTGAGAAACCAGATGTGGTAGATGTGGCACATCTAGTATCTGAACTGTCATTTCCCGGGTACGAAAGCTTCCAAAAAAATCGAATGCACAAGAAAGGAGGAGGAGTAATTTGCTACGTAAAAAGTACGCTCCCTGCTATAAAAATAGACAAACAGGACGCAGAGAATTACGACTCCGTCTATGTGGAAATAACTGCAAATAATAAGAAACTAACACTTGCGACCGTATACAGGCCTCCAAAACAACAGGCAGCCGATGACACTGCCCTGTACGAAGAGCTTCACTCTTTAACACAAAGTAAAGAAACAATAATAATTGGGGACTTTAATTGCCCTAACATTGACTGGGGACAATTGACTGGAGATCAAGAGGGTAACAGGCTTATAGAAATGGTGGAGGATTCGTTCCTCACTCAAGTTGTAACTCAACCAACAAGAGAAAACAATCTGCTGGATCTGGTATTAGTAAGCGACCCCGACCTCATTCGCGACTGTGAAGTTGGTGAAAAAATTAACGGTTGCGATCACCACTTAATCCGTTTCAATGTCAACATAAGTCACAAACTCGTAGACAATCCGTCAGTGATACCAGACTACAAAAAAGCAAATTTCAACCAGGCCCGTGAGCTGCTTCCCTCTGCGACCTGGGACCAACTTCACCTAACCGACAATACAATCGACAACGTGTGGAACAACTTCAAAGATAAGCTTTTGGGAGTAGAAAAGGCTACAGTGCCGACGAAACCCAGGCGAGTAAATGGTGCCGTAGATCCACCGTGGATGACCAGAGAAATAAAAAGGGCGGTAAACTAAAAAAAAAGGAATTATAACCTAATGAAAGAGAATGACACGGCCGAAGCCCGTACTCAGTACCACAGCAGCCTCAGAGCTTGTCGCACCCTTATTCGGAGTAGTAAACGCAACTACGAAAAACAAATAGCGCGTGACATCAAGACAAACTCAAAAAAATTCTTCACATACATCAGATCGAAAAAGAAAGTAAAATCCAATATTGGTCCCCTGACAGACGAGACTGGAGCTGCAACTCAGGACAGTAAACAGATGGCCAGAATCCTCAACAGTAACTTCGCATCCGTATTGACAGTCGAGAACATCGAAACCATGCCCGAGAACCCTGACCCGCCGAGGGGAATCACGCCCCTGAAAATTGACTCAATATGCGACCAAGAAGTGAAAGAGTATTTGGATAAACTCGACACGAACAAGTCAACAGGACCTGACGGTTTGTCCCCGCGGTTATTAAAAGAGCTTAAACAACAAATACTTCAGCCACTCACTAACATATTCAACCAGTCAGTTCAATTGAAAAAGGTCCCGGAAGACTGGAAGATGGCGAACGTAACACCAATTTTCAAAAAAGGAGACAAAAGCGTTGCATTAAACTACAGGCCCATAAGTTTGACATCAGTGGCAGGAAAAATACTGGAAAAGATTATTAGAGACAAACTTGTTAAGTTTCTAGAAGACAATAATGTAATCTCCGACACCCAGCATGGCTTCAGAAACAAGCGCTCCTGCCTAACGAGTTTATTAGACTTCTTCCAAGGTATATATAAGAACTGGGATGCCCACATCCCCAGTGATGTTATATACCTGGACTTTCAGAAAGCCTTCGACAAGGTACCGCACGAGCGACTCCTTAAGAAACTGCACTCGGCGGGCATTGGAGTCAATCTGATCGCGTGGATAAGAGATTGGCTCACCGACAGAAAACAACGAGTACTACTCAACGGACAGCCTTCCGATTGGCTTCCAGTCACTAGTGGAGTGCCTCAAGGGTCAGTGCTGGGACCCATTCTCTTCATCATATATATCAACGACCTCGAATCAGGACTGAAATCCACAATATCGAAATTTGCTGATGACACTAAGGTGGGGGGAAAGGCCCTCACAAAGACCGACTGCGAAATCATTCAGAAAGACCTCAATCACATTATCGAATGGTCGGAAAAATGGCAAATGTCCTTTAATGTTGACAAATGCAAAGTCATGCACATTGGGTCCAGAAATAGTAACCACACATACATCATGAATGGGAGACCTCTGCAAGCGATGCAGGAGGAAAAGGATCTTGGAGTCACTATCAGCAGTGACCTGAAACACGCGAATCACTGTAAAAAAGCATACAACAAAGCCAACACTATGCTCGGGTTCATAGCGAGGAACTTCGAGTGTAAAACGCCAGACGTGATGCTATCCTTGTATAATTCCATGGTAAGACCGCACCTCGAGTATGCAGTACAGTTCTGGTCTCCTAATTACAGAAAGGACATTGATTTACTGGAAAGGATTCAACGACGCGCCACGAAAATGATACCAACCTTAAGGGCTCAACCGTAGGAGGAACGACTCAAGCGACTCAATCTCTTTACATTAGAGAAAAGACGCCTACGAGGAGATATGATTCAAGTCTTCAAGTATCTGAAAAAATTCAATAACGTCGATTACTCCAACTTCTTTGAATTGCAAACCAACCTAAGAACTAGAAATAACGGTTTACCCATTCAGTCTCGTCGATGTAGCACAGACATCGGAAGGAGTTTCTTTTCAAACCGAGTCATCCGTCACTGGAACAATCTTCCTTCAGAAGTAGTAAATGCGAATACTATCAACTCCTTCAAATATAGAATCGACCGTCACTTCGCTGCGTCGGGAGTAAACTGAATATTGAGTTGCTTTCATCTGCTCCTCAATATCGAGGTGCTTTCATCTGCTCCTCAATGTCGAGGTGCTTTCATCTGCTCCCCAGGCCCCAGGCTGTCGAGCAGATTAAATCACCAAAGCGGGCAACCTCGTAATGAGCCAATAGGCTTTCTGTTGCCTGCGTTGCCATGTTTCCATGTTTCCATGTTTCATCTTGACTATGCGGTTCAGTTCTGGTCACCTTACTCTAGAATGGATATCAAAATGTTAGAATCGGTGCAGAGGAGGATGACTAAGATGATTCAGGGGTTGAGAAACTTGCCATACGAGGAAAGACTCAAACAGTTAAACTTGCATTCTCTAGAAAGGCGAAGGGTGCGTGGAGACATGATCGAGGTTTATAAATGGATGAAGGACTTTAATAAGTGGGATATTTATAAGGTTTTGTTGGTAAGAGAACCGGGTAGGACAAGAAGTAATGGGTTTAAACTGGATAAATTCAGATTCAACAGGGACATAGACAAAAATTGGTTTATTAACAGGGTGGTGGATGAGTGGAATAGGCTTAGCAGTCATGTGGTGAGTGCCAATACAAATGTCACAATCAAAAGTAGATTAGATAAATTCATGGACAGCGATATTAGGTGGGGTTAGATACACGGGAGCTTAGGTTCAAAGGAGCTGCCTTGTATAGGCCTACCGGCCTCTTGCAGACTCCAACGTTCTTATGTTCATTTCCTTCCCTTCGCTTCTCACATAGGGCTGAATAGGAAAAGTGTGGAGGTAACAGGTCGGAATAGGAAGGATAAAAAAAAGTGAATACCGAATGTTTTGTACCATAGATAATGTTATTTGAAGTGGTGCGTGTAATTCATGTTTGGGCGGAGTTGTGGAATTTATACTTTGCACGTGACCGTGTTGGCATTGTGTCGGGGGGGGAATGAAAACAGCCCAGAAAAATTATAGAAGAGGACTAAAATGAAAAGCGAAGAACAAAGAAAACGAAAATATGGAGAGAAAAAAAAAAAACATGCTGAAGACATAAAAAAATGGAAAAGTAAGAAAACATAGTAAGCTTAAGTTAGAAAAAGAAACGAGACAGAAGTAAGGCTAACTAATAGCAACAAACAAGATAATAATTGGAAGAAAAATACGAAAAACTAAAGAATAATTGGAAGAAAACTAAGAAAAACAAAAGGCTGTAATAAATGCAAAACAAGCTGAAAAAAACATTGAAAAAACATTAAAATAAAATTAAAATAAAGAAACAAAATTACGGAAACGGAGACAAAAATTAAAATATAAAGAAAATCCAAAATAATTCACCCACTGAAATAAAATCATACTACAAAAAAAACTAAAGAAAAAGAGGAAAAAAATAAAATAAAGAAAACAGCTAAATGAAACGTTTGTCCATATCTTTTTTTGAAGCCGTAATATAAATGGCAGTTGCGGAGATGAAATATATAACTCACGAGTCGCTCTCAATGAAACCTAAATGCCCACTAAGAAAATGATTAAAGGGAAACAACAAATACTCGACTAGACTGATAATTATGAATACGAAGCCTCATTAGCATTAAGAAGAGGCAAGACGATAGGCCAGGCACGTGTGTGTGTGTGTGTGTGTGTGTGTGTGTGTGTGTGTGTGTGTGTGTGTGTGTGTGTGCATATCTGTCATTTATCATCATTGTAGATTTTACCTTTGTTCCTTTTATCTCCTTGTCCTTTCTTCGCCTCCTTTTCTTCATCATCTTTTCTTCCTCTTCTTTTTCCTCTTATTTATGCCCCTTATTTATGTCCTCTTATTTATGTCCCTCTCTCATAAATCTTTTCGTCCTCCTCCTTCTCCTCCTCTCAATTTGAACTGTCATACAGGGCTCGACCTGTACACAAATTTACTAGAAAGTGATTTGCATCAACACGTTCAAGAACCGACTCGGGAAAATAATATACTTGACCTTATCTTTTCAACGACAGCTGATCTAGTTAACGAAGTAAATGTTGGTCCAATTTTTTGTTCTAGCGATCATCGAACAATCACATTCAGCATCAATATGAAAGAAAGTAAAGTAACTCCTAGTAAAGAAAAGGTGCCTGATTATCAGAGAGCGAATTTCGTAAGACTCCGATCAATTCTAAATAATTCTGACTGGACTGAAATCACGGCGGAAACAGATATTGATAAATCTTGGGGGGCCTTCACCACAATATTGAACAATGCCATAAGCATATGCGTACCCTATCGTAACAGACGTTCAGCTTCTAAGAAGAAACCCAAATGGTGGAATAATGAAATTCAAAATAGCCTATCTCTTAAAAAATGATTATACAGTAGATATATATCAACTCAGAGCGAGGCTGACAAACTAGAGTTGGACAGAATTCGCCGCGAAACCAAGAAATTAATAAAACGAAGCAAGAAAAATCTTGAAGAATATATATCGGAAACAAGTAAATCTAATCCTAAAGAATTTTTCAGCTATGTAAATAATAAAAAGTCACTCACTTGTGGTATTGGACCGCTTGCTAATGAAAATGGTAACCACACGAACGATGAAAATGAAATGGCTACAATCCTAAATAACTTTTTCGCATCCGTATTTACCGACGAAGATTGTTTATCACCTCAACCGCCGGAGGCTAGAAGGGCCGAAAAGATGTTAAGTGGCGTGCCCATCGTAGAAAGTGACATTTTACGCACAATTGAAAAGATTAAAGTAAGCAAAGCTCCTGGTCCAGACAAAATTACCCCTAGGGTCTTAAAAGAAATCAAACATCAAATTTGTAAACCGCTCTCCATCATATTCAATAAATCTTTAACAGCTGGAAAAGTTCCGTCGGATTGGAAACTTGCAAATGTCACACCAATTTTCAAAAAGGGGAACAAGTCTCATCCAGGAAACTATCGACCAATTAGCCTGACATCTATTGTTTGTAAGTTAATGGAGACTATCATTCGCGACAATATGGTGAAATTCTTCGAAGAAAATAATATGATAAATAATTCGCAACATGGCTTCCGTAGTAAACGTTCGTGTTTGACTAACTTACTTGATTTTTTTCACTATATTTTTGAGGTGTTCGATGAAAGCAGATCAGTAGATATCATATATCTTGATTTTCAAAAGGCATTTGAAAAGGTCCCCCACCAACGATTGCTCAGCAAACTACTGGCGCACGGTATCTCGGGAAACGTTCACAATTGGCTTGCGGACTGGCTCTCTGAGCGGAAACAGAGTAGTTCTAAACGGTGTGACATCTAATTGGCTCGATGTCAAAAGCGGCGTACCTCAAGGATCAGTGCTTGGCCCCATGCTCTTCTTAATTTATGTTAATGATATCGATGATGGGCTCACTTGCAAAGTATCAAAATTTGCTGATGACACAAAAATTGCTAGTAAAGTAACTGCGACACTCAACGAAGAAGCTTTACAATCAGATCTAGATCGACTTGCACGTTGGGCCAATCAATGGCAAATGAAATATAACGTTGACAAATGTAAAGTGTTGCACATCGGAAAAAATAACAATCGCGTTCGGTACGTAATGAATGGCCAACAACTTTCTGCAGTAAGTAAAGTAAAGGATCTTGGAATCACTATATCAAGCGATTTAAAGCCCGGTCAGCATTGTTCAGAGGTAGTTAAAACTGCAAACAAATTGGTTGGCTTCATCGGACGAGTCTTTAATAATAAATCCGAAAAAGTAATATTAAAACTGTATAATTCGTTGGTTCGACCCCGTCTAGAGTACTGTGTACAGTTTTGGTCTCCTTACTTCAGAAAAGACATAGAAAAGTTGGAACGGGTTCAACGAAGAGTAACAAAGATGATTCCTAGGTTGAGAAATTTGTCATATGAACAAAGGCTTAAAGAAGTAAATTTATTCAGCCTATCAAAACGAAGAATGCGAGGCGATCTAATAGAAGTGTTTAAAATGTTTAAAGGATTCAGTGATATTAATGCGGAAGATTACTTTACAATTGATCGATCAAATAGAACAAGAAGAAATCACAATTTGAAGATAAGTGGTAAAAGATTCTCGTCGCACGAAGCTAAACACTTCTTCAATCGAGTTGTTAATGTTTGGAACTCTCTACCCTGTGATGTCGTTGATAGTACAACAGTTACGGCCTTCAAGAATAAATTAGACAAGTGTTTTGAATCCAACCAGCAACTAAGATATTACTCATTGTCGTAATAACGTTAAGTTCTTTCGAATACTGGTGTCCTTGTCCGCTTTTATCGCCCGGTTAGTGGTAGCAGTAATGGTAGTTCTTTCCTCTTTCCTACATAAATTCCATGCAGTTTTTCCATGCTGCATGGTTCTTTTTCCTTTCTTGCCAGCTTTGGCTGGAGGGATGGGGGAGTGGGGAGGAGCCTTCGCCTTTACTGTCCTTCATCTTCCACCTTTGATTAGATAGTTAGTGTAACTTGTCACAAACAACCTCGTAAGGACCAGCAGGTCTGCTGTTGTTTGTTCTTCCTTTGTGTTCCTTTGTGTTCCTCCTCTTCCTCCTCCTCTTCCTCCTATTAATCTTTATCATTCTAATTCTTCGTTTTCGTTTTTTTTCTTCCTTTCAATTTTCTTATTTTCCTCATCATAACACTGATTCCTTTTATTTTTTCCTCCTCCTCCTCCTCCTCCTCCTCCTCCTCCTCCTCATCATCATCATCATCATCATCATCCTCTTTCTGCTTAGTCAATGTCTCATTCCTCCTCATGCTTAGTACACTTCCATTCATTACTCTCCTCCGCCTCCTCATTCCATTCCGTCTTCATTTTTCACATTTTAGTTCAGCTTTCCAGAATCAAGGTTTCTTACTGCTCTAAAATTTATCTATATATTCTCTTCTTCATCACTTCTCCTTCCTCACGATAATCATCTGCCCCCATTAAAAGGCAAGGAGGAGGTGGAGGTGGAGGAAGAGGAGGAGGAGGAGGAGGAGGAGGAGGATAGGAAGGACCAGTATGAGGAAATAAAATGGGAAATAAATGAAGGATAAGAAATGGAGAAAGAAAGAAAGAAAATTGAAGGAACGGAAGGAGAGTGAGAGGAAAAAAGGAAAGTAAGAATGAATAGTTATTTTTTTCTTTTCAGCCTTCTTCCCTTAATTCTTCTTCTCCCTGCCCCCTTTCCTTCACTTTCTTTCATTAAAACCTTACATCTTCCTTTCCTCCCTCCTTTCTTCTCTCCCTTCCTTCCTTCCTTCCTTCCTTCCTTCCTAAAGCGCCTTCTTCCATCATTCTTTACTCTTTTCTGTTCCACCTCTCCTTCATTTTATTACTTCTTCAATTATTTATTTCCTTCTTTCCCGCCTGTCCTCTCTACCTCTATTGTCTCACTCCTTCCTTCCTTCCTTCCTTCCTTCCTTCCTTCCTTCCTTCCTTCCTTCCTTCCTTCCTTCCCTTTCTCCCACCCTCTCTCCCTCCCTCCCTCCCTCTCTTCCTTTCTTCCTTCCTTCATTCCTTCATTCATGCATTCCCTTTCTCCCTCCCTCCCTCTCTTCCTTCCGTCCTTCCTTCCTTCCTTCCTTCCTTCCCTTTCTCCCTCCCTCCCTCCCTATCTTCCTTCCTTCCTTCCTTCCTTCATTCATTCATTCCCTTTCTCCCTCCCTCCCTCTCTTCCTTCCTTCCTTCCTTCCCCTCTGAGGCAACACGTTATTATCCTCCGCCATCATTTTCTCCTCTTCTTCCTCCTCCTCTCCTGACGGTTTTCCTCTTTTCTCTTCATAATTTATCTCATTATTTTTCCATTACATGTGGCATTCATCTATTTCGCCGCCCTTCCCCCTCTCCCCTCTTATCTCATCCCTCCTCTCCTTTACATCCCTCTTTCCTCCCATTCTCCATTTTCTTCCTTGCTGTCCTCCTTTCCTCGACTTGTCCTTTGCCCTCTACATCAATTTCTTTCCTTTTCTCTTCCTCTCCTTTTTTTTTTCCTCTCATCTCTTTCCCTCATCCTTCTCTTCCCTTCCTTCATTTCTTCTCTTCCACTTTTCCCCCTCTCCTCTCTTCTTCCCCTCCTCCTTTTCCTCCTTCGTCATTCCATTCCTCTCCTATTCCTCTCTTTCCTTCCTCGCTTTCTCTTCTTTCACTCCATTTTCCCTCCTACTTCTTCCGTCTCCCTCTCTCTCCCTTTCCCTCTTCCCTATCCTTCCTCTCCTCCATCATCATCATCATCATCATCATCATCATCTGCTTCATTTATATCTCTGTTTCGAGTCTGTTCGAGTGTTGCTTCATTCGTCTAATTCCCCCAATAAATCTAACTCTAATAGTCTCTCTCTCTCTCTCTCTCTCTCTCTCTCTCTCTCTCTCTCTCTCTCTCTCTCTCTCTCTCTCTCTCTCTCTCTCTCTCTCTCTCTAAGAATAAAATTGAAATAAAAGAAACAATGGAAGAAAAGGAAAAAAATAGAAAACAGAATAACAGAAAACAAAGAAAAACTGAAAAAAAGAGAAAATAAGAAGAGTAAGAAGAATGAAAATGTAAGATAGGAAGAAAAAGAAAACTATACAAAAAATTGTCTGGCGAATTTTTGGCTTTGCTCGGACTGAGCAAAGTTAGAATATATAAATAGACAAATGAAATCAAGCCGAGGCAAAAGAAGAATAAAAAAGGAAAAAAACGAGACGCAAGGAAGACTGAAGGAAATTATATAATGCCCAAGAATTGTGCCAAAGAAATATATTAAGAGTGGAAGAGTTTGAAAGTTTTTTTTATTATGACAAGGAAGGAGAAAGAAAGAAGAAAATAAACACAGAATGAATGGAGGAGGGAAGGAAGATTTTAAGGTTAGGGAAATAAAGGTTTGATGAGAAGAGTAAAGTAAAAATGAAGGAATGAAGGAAAATAGTGGGGATTATAGGAATGAAAAAGAAAGTAAGAAAGAAAATAGGAAGTAAGGGGTTTGGGAATAAAATGAAGTAAAGAAGGATAGAAAAGAAAAAGAGGAAAATTATAAGCTTGAGGGAAGTTAGGGAAAAAGTGTAAGAAAGGAAAGAAGGGAAGGAAAAGAAAAATTGATTATTGACGTAAAGAAAAAGGAAGTAAACATTTAAGTAAGAAAAGAGGAACAAAGTAAGAATATGTTAGTCTCAAATAAAAGTGAAAGTTAACACCGTACCACCACCACCACCACCACCACGTTCCCTACTACAGCTACTACTACTACTACTACTACTACTACTTATCTTACTGCTGAAAAAAAAAACTATAACCAAAAAAATCTCATCACAATCAAGAGAGAGAGAGAGAGAGAGAGAGAGAGAGAGAGAGAGAGAGAGAGAGAGAGAGAGAGAGAGAGAGAGAGAGAGAGAGAGAGAGAGAGAGAGAACCAGTGAGAGTGAGAAAGACGGATGGATGAATGGATTATAGATTTGAAGCTTCGGACATGGCTCGGTAGAGAGGAGGAGTAGGAGTAAGAGGAGACAGGGGGTCGGAAGAGGAAGAGAAGAAGAGGAGAATGAAGGTGAGTGAAGTGAGAAGAGGAGGGAATAGTAACATGATGGAAGCTGGAGGAGTAGGAGAGGGAGTGAGGAGGAGAGTAGAGGGCTAAGTGAGGAGGATTTTGTAAGCAGTGAAGCCTTGGTGGCGAGGGTTGAATGAGCCTTGAGCGGCATTCCTGCTATCGGGCGGGGCAGGCGAGTACAGGCAGGGCCGCCGGAGCCTGGCAAAGGGTTAGATATTTCAGGGTAAATACGAGACTCGCCCTGGATGCAAAGTGGCAGGTGGTGGTGGTGGTGGTGGTGGTAATGTTTCAATTAATACTCATTGTTCTTGTAATGGTTAAAAGGGATTGAATTGGTGGCTGTGATTATGTTAGTTGTAATAGTAGTAGTAGTAGTAATGTAAGTAGAGACAGCTGTATAAAAGCAAAACTATTAAAAGATCGGGCAGTATTTACCATATTTACTTTTATTTCTTATTTGTACAACTTTCATGTAAAACTAAATCCAGTGGCCTTCATAACACATTTTTTCACCGTCCATTTGCTTTCGTTCTCTTCCCTTTATTTCCGTTTCCCGTTACATAAATTCTAATTTTTTTTTTTACATATTTTCATTCCAAATCGCTTTTTTTCGCGTTTAAGTTTACAGGTAAACTATAACCATCCTTCTGATTGTTTTCATACTTTCCCATTATCATTTCTACTACTGTTCCTTCGGCCCTGTTTGATTTTTTCCTCATCTTGTTGTACTGTCGTTGCGTTATTCGATTTTATTCACTCCGTTATTCTCACTGCCTCCTCGCTTCGCTGAGTTATCTACATCCTCGCTTACCGCTGCTTC
Source organism: Eriocheir sinensis (assembly GCF_024679095.1). Classification (NCBI taxonomy): domain Eukaryota; kingdom Metazoa; phylum Arthropoda; class Malacostraca; order Decapoda; family Varunidae; genus Eriocheir; species Eriocheir sinensis. The sequence goes on from NW_026112160.1 coordinate 74,535, forward strand.
CTGTTATTGTTCTGCGCCTTCTGTTGTCCCTCATCGCTTCGCTGTTTCCCTCCATCCTCACTTACCGACCTGTTTCCTGTTCCCGTTTCGTGTTTCATGTATCGGCGACGCCAATGCCTTTTACCAAGCCACAAAAGAATATATTTATATGCCAGTTACTCGGCTGTGAATATTTAAAAGGTTTTGTGTATGCACGCTCATGGGAAGGTTGAGAGAGAGAGAGAGAGAGAGAGAGAGAGAGAGAGAGCAGCTGAACTAAAGCATCCCGTTTGTTTGGAAGTGAAAACACACACACACACACACACACACACACACACACACACACACACACACGCACTGATACCATCATTGAAAAATAGCCAAAGTTAGTCTCTCTCTCTCTCTCTCTCTCTCTCTCTCTCTCTCTCTCTCTCTCTCTCTCTCTCTCTCTCTCTCTCTCTCCCACCTGCTCCCCTCCTCCATGATACCTGTAATACGTGACCTTGTGATCCTTCCTTACTGAATTTCTGAACAGAGGGAGGAATACATAGGAAGAACAGACACCAGAAGACCTGTCGGTCTATAGCGAGGGCGTCTGTTTACTACCGCTACTACTAGTAATCTACGTGTGGTGGGACAGGGTAGAATAGATGAAAGCTCCTCCCCACCCACCTCTCCCTCCGGCAACGTGCCGGCAGGAAATAGTTAGAAGAGAACACCATGTGCCTTTAAGGAAGAAAGGGACATGGACATTTTACAGTAAAGACGCTACGCTTATGCTACTGGTGACCTAAGCTGTGGGGGAAACTAATGTCTTCAGGTTGTACTCGTGCTGCAGGCTGCCTGAGACAAACGAAAAAGGGTCAGTAAACAGTGTATGCAGTTGAAAAAAAAGCTAGTATTAAATTGGACTGCTCACGATGGGGTGAGATGTAGTTTCAAGGGTTACAGGTAGAGGCTTGATTCTCGTTTACCTTCGGTACAGGGGTACGCTCCAGTATCCAGTTAACCTTACTGTTCCCACACCTCACTGCCTGAAACATATGAAAAAGGGTCAGTAAAATCTTATTTCCCTGAAATACTTATCCAATGAAGACTTGAAGCTATTAATACTCTGTGCGCTAACTACTGACGGTGGGAGTCTATTCCATTGATCGACGACTCTATTATTGAATTTACTTCTGCGCGCCAATGTGTTACATCAGTTTCCTTTTAACTTCATACCGCTGCTGCATGTCATTATGTTGGTGTCTCTCTGAAATAGACTGGGTTAATGTTTTCGAATCTATTAAGAATTTTGAACACTTCACTTAAGTCCCCTCTTACTCTTCGCTTCTTTAAAGAAAACATATCTAAACGCTTTAAACGCTCGTCATACGTCAAGCTACGGAGCGCTTGAATGTTTGGTTGCTCGTCGCTGTACCCTTTCTAGCAAGACTTGATCTTTGATATAATTCGGTGACCAGAACTGAACGGCGTATTCTAGGTGTCGTCTTACAAATGCTAAATATAATCTTTCCATAAGTTCGGGTGATTTATAATCAAAGTTTCTTGAAAATAATCCCAACATCATATTGGCTTTTTTACTCGCCGCAGAACATTGATCTCTGATTATAAGAGTGTTACTGATACTGACACCAAGATCTTTTCCTTGTTTGACTTCGCTGAGCTCATGTCCTTGAAGCTGATATTTAAAGTTAGGATTCTTTTCACCTATGTGCATTTTTCGCTCCAGTCTGACTGAATGTTCTCGCAATTTTTACTGTTCGTTACCGTACCTCCTAATTTGGTGTCGTCGGCGAATTTGGCTACTTTTGACAGGATATCAGTCTCTAAATCGTTCACGTAAATTATGAATAGTGTTGGCCCAAGGACTGAACCTTGGGGCACGCCACTGGTTACAGGTTGCCAATCGGGTGCTTCACCATTAAGAACTATACGCTGTTCTCTGTCGGTGAGCCAGTCATGAATCCACGCAAATAGATGGTCACTAATACCGTGGGAACGCAGTTTTTAAATAACCCTAACGTGGGGAACTTTATCAAACGCTTTCTGAAAGTCTAGGTAAATTACGTCATATGGGCTCGGGCGTCCCAACTTGAATAAACGTCGTTGAAAAAAGTTAATAAGTTGGTAAGGCAAGATCGATTAGGCGGTGGCCGAAATGGTAGCGTACTGGGCCCACATTCACCGCGTGATGGACGACGCGGGTTCGAATCCCCACGCTACCACTCGGATTTTTCAGTCACCGCCGAGTGGCTTAAAACTACCCACATGCTGTCCTGAAGACCACCCATCAACCCGGACTCTAGAGGAAGCCGTCCAAGCGAATCAAGAACGAGTTCCGGGGGGCAGCATGAGCCAATGCAAGATGGCGCCACTATAAGCACTCGCCTGCGCCAGAACGGGCTGGGCCGACCATCAGACCCCACCTGGAAGAAGCCTTGGGCCGACCATCAGGCCCCACCGGGAAGATGCCTACCGGCGCAATAGGCAACAACGTAAAAAAAAAAAAAAAAAAAAAAAATGCTGATTATCAGTTATCAAATCATTTGTTTCGAGGAAAGTGATCATTTTATCCCTAATTATTTTTTCGAATAATTTAATTAGGACAGACGTAAGGCTGATAGGACGATAATTATTGGCTTGTTTGTTATCTCTTTTTTTAAATATCGGCCTTAAACATTGTCCTTTTTCCACTCCAGAGGTACACTAGCCTGTGCTAATGACTTGTTGAACATTAACGTTATGGGTAATTCTATCTGTTGACTACATTCTTTTAACACGCACGGAAATAAATTGTCGGGGCCCGGAGATTTATTTGAATCTATTTTTTTGCAGGTACGCACGCACTTCACTGATATCAATTTCGGTCAACGCAAGCTTATGTTCTTCAGGGCCTTGAAAAATAGTCATCGGGGCTGGGATCGATGGGTAGACCGGTGTTTCTAGTTCTTGAGTTGGTTTGCAGCTCAGAAAGACGTCGACGCTTCTTCAGATACTTGAAGACCTGAATCATACCCCCTCGTAAGCATCTTTGCAGTGAAATCAAGTTTAATCGGAGGAGGAGGAGTGAAATTCAGGCGCGAAAGATAGACAAGAAAGACATTGGAAGAGATGTTGAGAGAGAGAGAGAGAGAGAGAGAGAGAGAGAGAGAGAGAGAGAGAGAGAGAGAGAGTGTGTGAGTAAGGTGTTCAAGAAGATTCTGGCTGCTGTCATCGGGAAACACCTCACCGACAACAACCTTCTCTCTCCTTACCAGTTCGGGCTCAGGGCGGGCCGCTCCACCTCTGATCTTCTCCTCCTCTCACAAGAGTGGCAAGATTCCCTTGATGAAGGCCTGGACACACTCGTGGTGGCGCTAGACATTGCCGGCGCCTTTGATCGAGTGTGGCACTCTGGCCTTCTGGCAAAGCTTCGTGCCAAGGGTATAGAGGGGAGTGTGTTGACTCTGCTCGAAGACTACCTCCAAGGTAGGTCGCTTCGGGTAGTCGTTCATGGCCGGACCTCGACGCCTGCCCCTATAGGAGCCTCAGTTCCACAGGGCTCAATACTGGGGCCAGTCCTGTGGAACATCTACATAGATGACCTACTCCGCCAGCTCCCTGTAGTCAAAGCTTATGCCGATGACTGCACCATTGCTATCTCGTACTGCCGTCGGGACAGCAGGCGTGCCGTAGCTGCAGTCAACAGGCAGTTGAAGGTTGCTGAGGAGTGGGGGAAGTTGTGGCAAGTCAACTTTGCTCCCAACAAAACGGGGGAGGCGGTGGCTGAGTCGTCAGAGTAACGGTCTCGTGTTCAGGAGGACGCGAGTTCAATCCCCGCCCGGTGCCACAAAGCTGGGATTTTTCAGCCGCCGCCGAGTGGCTTAAAACTACCCACATGTCCAGAAGACCACCTATCAACCCGGACTCTAGATTCTAGGATAAAAAATGAGCTCTGGGAGGGCAGCATGAGCCAATGCAAGATGGCCCACTATAAACACTCGCCTGCGCCAGAACGGGCTGGGTCGACCATCAGGACCCACCGGAAAGAAGCCTTGGACCGACCATCAGGTTCCACCGGGAAGAAGCCTACCGGCGCAATAGGCAGCAATGTGAAAAAAAAAAAAAAAAAAAATGCTATGGTCGTCTCTCGGTCTCCCGCTGTTACACAGGGCGTGGAGGTACAACTACGGTTTGGGGACGTCCAGTTGCCCCTCCAGGATAACATCAAGGTCCTGGGAATCACCATCGACCGGGAGCTGCGCTACAACCAGCACATCGCGACTATGGCCCGCCAGACCTCTCAGCGTGTGTCTGCCCTCCTCAGGGTGGCTGGCAGCCTGGACCCCCGAGAAATCCTGACGCTGTACAGTCGGCTATAGAAAGTAGTGGCACACTGTCCAGTAAGTTTCGTTCAGAAAGCGACATCTGGCAACCCCTCCACGCGACATGAAAATTATTATATCCTATCGAAATCGTACTGTTGTAGTGATCGGTGGTCACAGGTGCACTCTACATAATTTTAAGATCGATATTTATCAAAAGTGCCCGTCACTAACGCTTAATAAATATTTTTTCTTTAGGCTCTGTCGCTACATTTTGACACGAGCTTTTAGTTTCGTTCAAATTTAGTCAAGAGCAATTCTAAGTTGTTTATCAAACTATGATACATTTAAAAATATACTGCACTTATTAAGGGAGATTTTTATGCCTTTGGACTTAAAAAATAAATCCCTGACAGCCAAGATCTTGTTCTTTATTAAAAAAAATATATACGTAATAATAGGCTATAAACGTTCACAATATGGCGTCGTCGACCGCGGGCTTTTCTACCCTCGCACTCAACACACACACACACACACACACACACGCACACACACACACACGTATTTATACTTAGATATTACGTAATCTTCACGGATAAATGATTTTAGATTTTAGATGATCTGAGTTGTCTTTGAAGCTTTATAGTGACCGGGATTAAGGCTGCGAGTTAAACAGACCCTTAAGCCTATTTGCTGTTTGATGGTAAGGAGCATTAGTCACTGCCTGCCTCTGTGAAGGACAGCATTGCACACGGTATTTTCAAAGTTTAATAAGAAAAAGTGTTTCAGACTGTTCGTGATGTTTTACCTCGTCATCATTCATGTAATATGGTATATTTCTAACCACATTATATTATAATATAATATAATATTATACAACATTATAATTTTACGGTCACACACACACTGTACACACTGATACACGTCACTAACATCACCAGTGAATGCGCCACCGTGGTATAGTTGCCATTTACCGCTACCAGGCTAAACATTCTGAAAACCGTGACACTACTCTCTGTCGTCGACTGTATATGGCACAGACCCGCCCTTGTATGGAATACGGTGCCTTGTCGTGGATGTCCAGCGCCGTCACTCACACCCGGCGCCTTGACGCGGTGCAGAGACGCGCCCTCCGACTGCTGGGGGATGAGGAGGAGATCCCGGCCAGCATGACATCCCTGGAGCACCGTCGCGACGTAGCAGCACTGGCAGTCTGTCATAAGACTCAGGTGCTGCACACGCCTCATCTCAGCAGGCTGTGCTTGACGCCACACCTTGCCCAGCGAGCGACGCGACAGGCAGCAGCCGGCAGCCAACGAGTGACGGTACCTCACTCACACACGTCGCAGCACCTGCGGACGTACAAGGCCAGGGCAGTGCGTCTTTGGAACGGCTTCACGGAGGCCACGCCTGATCTGGAACGCATGTCCACACACCAGGCGTAAGTAGCTGCCAACATTTGGAGAGGCACCCTCCCCACGCCGTTCCTGCTCCACACTTGAGATGACTATAAATATTGTAATTAGTGTTTATCATATTTATAAGTATATTATATTTATAATATATCCTGTGTACTTTGTAAGAATGTTTTATGTTTTTGTACAGTTACCCTCACAGGTATCTGTACATTTGAAAAACTTTTAAAATAGTTGTGGACGCCAACTCACAACTTTAAGTTCTCCATCTCTGTAAATATATGTATACATGTTTAAATAAAAGAGAGAGAGAGAGAGTGTGTGTGTGTGAGTAAAAGGCGGAGGAACAAGAAAACATCCACATTCCCTAAGTCTTCCATACTCCTCCTTCCCTCTTTCCTCCTCCTCCTCCCCACCCCCACGAGTCCTCGTGAGTCGGCAGCGTCCGGAGCCTCGTCAAGCAGTCTTTGAAGCCTCGCTCGTGCAGCCCGACACACCCCGCGGCTGGAGGCTTTACCTGGCGTGTTTTGAGGCGGCTTGGAAGCATTAAATAATTTTCTTGCCCAAAGATTCCGCCAGAGTCGAAATATTAGTTTTGCCTTTTTATCTTGATTATGATCTCTGTGGTAGTGACGGTTGTGGTGGTGGTAGTAGCATTAATAGGTAGGGGTGGTGGTAGTGGTGGTGGTGGTGATATTGGCAGTAGTAGTAGTAGTAGTAGTAGTAGTAATGATAATAGTAAATATAGTTCATGTAAAATAAGTGGTAGCAGCAATAGTAGTAGCAGTTGTAGAAGTGGATGTTATTGTGTTGCTTGTATTTTTAGTCTATATATGTAGTTTATAATAGAAGTAGCAGCAGGAGGAGTAATGGTGGTAGTTGTAATGGTGGTAGTAGTAGTAGTCAAATCATCACCACTATAAACATTTTTTAATTAGATTCAATGGCGTTTCTTGTACTTTCCTCTTATCATCTCATTATTCCGCTCTCCCCGGCGTCTTTTTCTTTATCTTTGCATCGGTTTGGCTTTTGTGTCACTTTTTTTCTTCTTCCTGCATCTGTATTTTTCTTTCACTTTCTTTAATCATATTTTTTTTGCCTTTCAAATCTTTCTGCTTTCTGTGTCTTTTCGAATGCTCGCCCGCACACTCGAACGCGGAGAGAGAGAGAGAGAGAGAGAGAGAGAGAGAGAGAGAGAGAGAGAGAGAGAGAGAGAGAGACGTTTTTTCTACTAATGTTTTTATCTTACTGTTCCTTAGAGCCCGAAGCTAATTAGTGTGTGTGTGTGTGTGTGTGTGTGTGTGTGTGTGTGTGTGTGTGTGTGTGTGTGTGTGTGTTGATCTTAGAAATATATTTTTGGAATGTAAACCGAGAGAGAGAGAGAGAGTACGGCCGACTGGTCTGCATAATTTCGTTTCTTTGATCCTTATGACGCAAAAATAATTGTGGGAAAGTTTTTTTGAAACCTCACAATTATGAAAAAAAAGTTATAATCACGTAGAAATGAAAATATCTTAACCAAAGTAGTTAAATAGTTGGCTCACTCTGACACTTTTCTTCTGTTCTCCTCTTCCTCCTCCTCCACCTCTTTTCTTCTTCCTCCTCTTTTTCACGCTCCTTCTCCTCCTTCTTAAGTCACACTACTAACTTCTTCATATAGAAATTACTCACCTTTTTCGTACCTGAAAAGATGTCTGCGGTAATAGCCAACCAATATTCAGGTTTGCAAGTTCCTTAACAATTTCAGTTCCACCAAGCATTTATTGAATCCCTACAGAGGCAGCCTCCTCATGGGTTAATGTTTTTTTTCCGTCGCCTGGTCCTCCACGTGTCCATGTTTTCACCCCGCCTCTCGGGTTTCTTCTTTCTCCTCGTCTTGCCGAAGATGTTTCCAGTTTTCAAGTTACACAGAAATTAATGTGTTAAGGCGTCAGGCGTGTACCTGTCAGCCTCAGGGTTTCCTCCTCCTCCTCCTCCTCCTCCTTCTCCTCCTCCTCGCTGGTTCGACCCCATCTAGAGTACTGTGTACAGTTTTGGTCTCCCTATTACAGAAAAGACATAAACAAGTTATAACAGGTTCAACGGAAAGTAACACAAATAATTCCTAGGTTGAAAAATTTATCTAATGAACAAAGGTTTAAAGAAGTAAATTTAGAAGTAAAAGCGAAGAATGCAAGGCGATATAATATAAGTGTTTAAAATGTTTAAATGATACAGTAATATTAATGCGGAAGCTTACTTTACAATTAACCGATCAAATAGAACAAAAAGAAATAACATTTTCGTCGCACCAAGCTAAACACTTCTTCTTCAATCGAGTTGTTAATGTTTGGAACTCTCTTCCCTGTGATGTCGTTGATAGTACAACAGTTACGGCTTTCAAGAATAGATTAGACAAGTATTTTGAATCCAAAACAGCAATTAAGATATAACTCACTGACGTAATAACGTTACGTTCTCTCTAATACTGGTGTCCTTGTCCGTTTTTATCGCCCGGTTAGTGGTAAGAGTAATGGTAGTTATTTCGTCTTTCCTTTTCATGCAGTTTTTCCATGCTGCATGGTTCTTTTTCCTTTCCTGCCTGCTTTGGCTGGAGGGATAAGGGGGGGGGGGGAGCTTCACCTTAGTTGTCCTTCATCTTCCACCTTTGGTTAGATAGTTAGTATAGCTTGTCACAAACAGCCTCGTAAGGACCAGCAGGTCTGCTGTTGTTTGTTCTTTCTTTGTGTTCCTCCCCCTCCTCTCTTCCTCCGCACTGTGCCTTCCTATTTCTCTCCTCCAGTTGTTGTCCTTCTCTCACTCCATCTAGTTCCTCACTGCAAAATCTCTCCTCTCCTCTCTCTCTCTCTCTCTCTCTCTCTCTCTCTCTCTCTCTCTCTCTCTCTCTCTCTCTCTCTCTCTCTCTCTCTCTCTCTCTCTCTCTCTCTCTGCATTCATTTGGACTTTACTTTCTTCTTAGTTCTTTCTCTTTTTTTTTTCCTTCCGTGGTAACTTTCTCCTCGCCTTTATCTTCCTCTTCTAGCTTTGTCTTACTCGGGGACTTCTTTGTGCCTCCTGTTTTCTTCACCTTCCATTGTCTTTATTGTCCTCTCCTTTTTTTTTCTGGCTTCTTGTTTTAGCTATTTTTACTTTTTATTCATATTCCTGTCTTTTTTATCCCTTTAGCTCTCTTCACTTTCTTGATTATCTTTTTATCTCTTCCTACGTTGATTATTTTTTATCTCATTGTTTTATATTTCTTATTTTCCGTTTTCCATTTATTCTTTCTCTCTATTCACTGATTTTCTTGTGCTTTTTGTTGTTTTCCATGCTACGTGCTGTGTTCATGCGGGTTGTATTAGTATCTCTTTCCTCTTCTCATTTTTTCGTATTTTCATTTTTCCCTGATATTCGTAATGATATTCTTCCTATTTTTGTCACCCTACTTATATTTCTTTCTTTCATTTGTTAATTTTCTTTTTTTCATCCATTTTTGTAACTAATTATGGTTATGATGGTCCTCCCTGATGACTTAAGTTAACAAGGTACTCATTAAACTAGTGTTGCTTCGGCTTATTGCATTTGTTTTGTTTTGTTATATTGTCTGTTTTTTCTCATTTTTGTCTTTCCTGATCCTAAGGGAGTTTTCCAACCCTTTTCTTCTTACCTTTCCTGAACAGATCCATTACTGCATTATTTTTGTGATTTTCTTTGTATTTTTTCATATTTACTGTTTGCTCAGCTGGTGTTGAAGCATTTTTCCAAACTTTTTTCCTTTACCTGGACGAGTCTAATAATATTGTTTTTTTCCCAGGTAAGAGTTTGAAGTCGGTCAGCAACCACAAAATAAATGAAGGTAAGAATAAGTATATGGAATCATTCGCTTTTCTTCTACTTTTGTTTTATTCTGTTTTCTGTCATATTTCCCTCTTCATTTATCCCTTCACCAACTTTGTTAGGTCTTTAATTTCTAGTTTTTTTTATGATCTGTTCTTCCGTATTTTTTAGAGCCATTTTTACAATAGTTTTATTTTCTTTCATCATTTTCTTTTTTTTCTTTTTAACCTCATTTTTTTTCTGGTCTTTTGTGTCGTATTTTCGTATTGTCTTTCTTTCACTGATTATTCTTTTTCAATGGATTTATTTCCTTTATTTTCTTCCAGTTATTTTTTTTTTACCTTTCCACTTAATTAGCTTTTTACGTGTCATGTTCCTCTGCTCTTCTAATTTGTATTTTGTTTTTGTTTCTTCCACTATATAATTTTCTGAGTTTTTCGTTTCCTTTTCCTTAAAGCTCCTATCCAGTTTTTTTTTCTCTTCTTAACTTTCCACTTCGTTTGTTTTCTAATTTCATGTTCCTTCAGTCTTCTATTTCGTATTTGCATTTTCCATTCTTTTTCCACATTTACATTCAACATTTTTTTGTTGTTTTCTTTTCCTTTCCAATATATATATATATATATATATATATATATATATATATATATATATATATATATATATATATATATATATATATATATATATATATATATATATATATATATATATATATTTTTTTTTTTTTTTTCTCTCTCTCTCTCCACACTTTACCTGTTCAACTTTATGGTCATTTGGTGTATAGTTATATTCGTACTGTTTCATTTTCGTTGTTATTTTTTCCTTGTCTTTCCCCGATTTTCTTTCCTTTCATTTTATATCAACATTGTTCACTTTTCTGTTTTCTTATTTTACTTTCATTTTGTATTGTGTGTTTTTTCTTCTCTTCCTTTTTTTAATGTCCACATTTCACTGCGTGTCCTAATTATTATTTTTTCTAATGCTCACATTATATTTTTTTTCCACCTCATTAGTTTTTATAATTCCACGTTTTTTGTGAGGGATATTTCATTTTGTCATTATAATTGTTTCATTATTTTCTTCATTCTCTGTCACTGTCTTTCTGTCTGTATATTTGTATCTTTTTAATGTCTCTCTCTCTCTCTCTCTCTCTCTCTCTCTCTCTCTCTCTCTCTCTCTCTCTCTCTCTCTCTCTCTCTCTCTCTCTCTCTCTCTCTCTCTCTCTGTGTGTGTGTGTGTGTATGTCTATCTATTTAATCTATCTATATCTACCTATCGCTCTTTCTCCTCTCTTCACCCGCTCAATTTAACTTTTATAATGCATATGCCATTTTTATCGTGCAGCTTTCCTTCCCTTTTCCCTTCCTTCCTTTATTCCTCTACTAATACTCTCTCTCACTATCTATCTGCCAGTGTCTGTGTCTGTCTGATTGTCTGTCTATCTGTCTGTCTGTCTCTCTGTACACTCAGGAATACAGGACGCATTAACATTACATATACAATTTTTTGACTCGGAAAGAAGGAATAGCAGCAGCAGTAGTTGTTGTTATTGCTGTGTGGTAGTTTTTTGTTGTTGGTAGCGGTGGTGTAGAAGTGTCCATTCTTCTTCACAGCCTATCATCTTCCCCTCTCTATGTCTTGACACGTAAAGTAAAATGAAGTAGTAGCAGGAGGAGGAGGAGGAGGAGGTGGACGAGGAGGAGAAGAAGGTGGAGACTGAGAAGGAGGACGAGGACGAGGCGAAGGAGGAGGAGGAGAAAGAGGAAGAAGCAGGAGTGTGTACACCTTTTCCCAAACCTCTTATTTTCTTCCCTATAAGTCAGAAAGTACAGCAGAGTAACACGCCGTCGCTCACGTCACTCTACAAAGGCTCAAAGTTGCCTGCAAGTGCCTCGGTCCACTGTACATTTCGTGTGTCCTTTTGTTGGTTTATTTGTGTCGGTGTTGTTGTTCGGGGAAAGTTTTTAAAGAATGGTCCAATGTTTTTGTTGGTGCTTTTGTTGCTACCGATCTGGGGTCATTTTCGTTGTTGTTTTTTTTTTTTCGCGCGTGTGTTATCTTTTTCCCACCCCGGGCACGCGTTTGAATATCTTGGTAACGTAAATATTTGTTGATCCGCTAAGTTTAGATGAGTTTTTTTATGATTTTTTTACATTAAAAGAAACAGCTCAGAGGCAAAATAAAAAGAAGAAAAAAGCCCGCAAATCACTGCTATTTTATTGTTATTATTATTTATTCATATTTATATTATTATTTTTTTATGATAATCACTATATTTTTTTCATCCCCATTGTCACCACCATCATGGGCGCTATCACTGACACAAGAAAACATACTTAATATTTGCTCATTTTCTATTTTTATTTTTTTTATTGTCTTCAGTCGTGCCAATCTTATTTTGCTAATTTTTTTATTATATTTTTTTCTAATAGTTGTTGATCTTATTTTCTCTGCTGCTACCTTTTATATCCCCCTCTACTCCTTTCTTCGATCTCCCATCTTTTCTCCTTCCGTCTTCACTAAAATAAAAGGTTTTAAGTCCATAGTACCCTTTTTCACCTTTCCTTATTAACCATACATGACCTTTCCTCATACTTCCTCCTTTCCCTCACTTTTCCTCTGGTCTCTCACCTTTCATCACCTTTGTAGCCTTTTCCTCACCTTTATTCTCCGTACCTTTCCTCACCTTTCTTTACCTTTTCTCATTTTTCTCTACTTCTCTCACGTATCGTCACCCTTCCTAGCCTCATCGTACCCATCCTCACCTTCCTTCACCTTTCCACATTTCCTTTACGTTTTCCTCACCTTCGCCTTTCGTCACTTATCTCCCCTTTCCTCTTGCTTCCTCATTGCTGCCAATCTCCTCGCACCTTTCCTTACTATTCCACACCTTCCTTCACCTCTGCAAATATCCGCGTACCTTTCCTTACCTCTGCTTCCCTCCCTTCATCATTCCACACATTTATTTACCTCCCCGTTCCTTTGCTCACCATTCCACACCTCCTCTCACCCTCCCTCCTCACCTGCCTCGCCTCACTCGTAAACTCCCCATTGATATCCAGCTCCTCCCTCAACCCACCGCCGCCGCCCCGCACACCATCTCACTTTGCGCCTGTTTTCTCGCTGCCTTCCCCGCTTGGGTCTGTCATCCTGCAGGCGGCGTGATTTATGCTTGTGGCACGGTACTTGTGTAATGTGTGTGTGTGTGTTTGTGGGGGAATTGTGTTTTTGAGTGTGTGTGTGTGTGTGTGTGTGTGTGTGTGTGTGTGTGTGTGTGTGTGTGTGTGTGTGTGTGTGTGAATAAATTCAAGAAAAGAAAGAAAAGTTATTTCTAGCAAACATGATAAAAACGAATAATTATTAAAGTAGTGAAGCAAGAAAAGACAGGAATGTTTGCTACTTTCAATAAAGAACTTCAGACTTCAGAATGTAGAACCAATGGCCAATCAATGTGTGTGTGTGTGTGTGTGTGTGTGTGTGTGTGTGTGTGTGTGTGTGTGTGTGTGTGTGTGTGTGTGTGTGTGTGTGTGTGTGTGTGTGTGTGTGTGTGTGTGTGTGTGTGTGTGTGTGTGTGTGTGTGTAAGGCTTTCACTCAGCTCATTTTTATTCTATTTTATTTCCTCGCGTGTACTTTAGCTTTCAAATAGTTGTTTTTATCTTCCTTTTCCATTGTTGTATTTTTTGAGGCATAACAATTCACTCTTTTTTTTCTTTTTTATGCTTAAGTTCGTTTATGATCATTTTTTGTGTTTGTTTTATATTTTTTACTCCTCTCTATCCTCTCGTATATGATTGTAGCTTTTTTGGTGTTTTTATTTGTTTTTTTCTTTTCTTTCAACTTCTGCGTCGTTTTGATTATTTACATGTTTTTTTTTCTTTGCTCCACTTCCACCTTGCTCTGTGTTCGCTTCGTTGGTGTTTTTTTCTTATCTTTGTGCCCAGCGTCTTTCTTGTTTTTTCAGTGTCAGTCAGTGTTCTTTACATCAACACGCCGGCGTCTTTCACTCAATTTTTGCCTGTGATTATTTTCATCTCTATTTTGTTTATTTTCTCCTTTGCTTTTTTTCCTGTGTTCCAGCACCAGTCTGAAACTTTTAATGTATGTACTTTCGCTTTATTTTCTATACTTCCAGGTGCCGGCATCTTTCTCTAGCTTTTTTTTGTTTCTTTTCACCTGTCCCTCTTTTTCTTCATAACCGTTTTATTTGCATTCCAACTTCATTCTGCAGCAATTTTCATGTGAGTGTCTTCATCCTTCATCTTTCCTTTTTTTTTCGTAACAGCATCACTCAGTTACTTTAATGTATGTGATTCTTTTTCATTCTCATTACTTTTTTCTTTAACTTTCTGTAACTTGTTTTGCGTGTGATTATTTTTCATCTCCATTTTTTCCTTATGACAACCTATGACTTTTTTTTTGTCTGTTTTCTTGTCATTTTTTCTCTATTATCATCATTTTCAGATTTCTCTCATCATTTTAACTCCTCTCCATGTTCACCTCGTATTAATGTTTTAAGCAGCAGCCTCGTCTTTTCTTTATCTCTTGCATCGACGCAGTGTTCGTAGTTTTTCCCTTCTCTTTATTCCCCGCCTTGTATCCGATGGTGTGTTCGACGCCTCGCTCGGCAGCACAATAAGACAGCGAGAGGACTATGCATAATCACAACGCCGCGCCCACTTTGCTCGTACAAATACATATTCCAGCAAAGCATGGGCTTGTGAGGGTGCCGGGGCGCCGCGTGCAGCCCCTTGTCGGCACACACACACACACACACACACACACACACACACACACACACACACGCACGCACGCACGCACGCACGCGCGCACACACACACACACACACACACACACACACACACACACACACACACACACACACACACACACACACACACACACACACACACCTGTACACGTGCCTCCAGGTGTCGCCTCTACCTGGGGTGTTACCGTCACGGCCGCTGGAATATTCTCGCGGCTGTCCCGCGCCTTGACGGACGTAACACGACGCCAAGTGGCGGGCCAGGGAGAGCTTTACTTATAATGTGATGGAAAAGCTAAAAAATAGGATGTGATGAATGATGCGTAAGGTGGAAGGGTAATGGTGGGCGCGGCGGCAGAACGTGTGCTGCAGGGTGTACCGTTGTAATGCTGAATGTGTATGAGAAGAAGGGGAGTGGTTGATAACGGCCAGTAATATGGAAAGATAGTAGTAGAACCGTCCATACTGCAGAATATAACTAAAAGACGATGGAGTGACTGACAAAGGTTAATAATACGGCTTTATAATAGTCGATGCACCAACAGAACACGACCTAATACTTTTCTTACAGTGAAGGAGGCAGCCCAATGGCAAAATAAATTAAACGGTAAAATTTTTGCTTGCACAAAATGTGAATCGCCATTCTGTTGTTTTGTTTATCCTGAGATCAGTTACGCGAATGGATTGGCCCGCCCAAAACGAAAAATCAATAAAATACAGAAGGTACAAAAGAAGCAAAGGAAAACACGTTGCCATGCAGAGTTGAGTGCTCAATCCTCATTTTTTTTTTCCCAGCTTCGTCCAGACTGGTGGACAGCTCGGCAAGGAGTCACTGGGCGGCGCCTGTCGCGGGGACGTCAGGCGGCCAGTTAATGTTGAGGCGTGGGAGCCGCGGCGCCGCTGGCCACGGCGTTGCCTACCGGTTTTGATTCACCCGACTCATTTACCTGCCAATTCTTACCTGCCCAACGTGTCTATTTTACCTAAACTTACCTGTCTCATTCACTTGCCTCGTATACCTACCTTTTCTTCACTGCCTAACGTGTCTCATTTACCTTTTACATATACTTAACTGCCTCATTAACCTGGCCTGTTACCTGGCCTTTCTCTATATTGCCCCGTGTGTCTCCTTTACCTTACCCTTCATTCACCTGCCTCACTTACCTGCTCTTTTCTCGATCCTACCAGCCCTGTCCTTCCCGTCTCATCTGTCTCACCTGCCTTTTACCTTCCCTTTTCTAACTGTCCTGCCTGTAACCATCCCTGTCTCATTACTTGCACTTATATAACTGCCTTACCGGTTTTTACATGTCTCTTTTACCTGGCCTAATGTCTTGACTACCCGAAATAACTCAAAATTTGCCTGGCTCACATATTCTCTTAGCCTGTCTTATTTCCCCATCCTCTCTAACTGACTTGCCTTTAAATTACCAACTCATATTCTGCTTAAAAATATGAAACTAAATGTGCTCGGTAAAAGTAGGAAGTCATTAGCAAATATATATTATAAACAAATAAATTATTAAGCAGAATGGGCCGGTAACATTGTTGTGCTGGTAATTAGATAAATGAGTGAACTTCGCTGCACAGTTATTCTTTGAGGGAATGTAAAAATGTATTTGTCTCACCTGAGTTAACAAACCATTAATTAACACACTGGTCATTAAAGAACAAGTAATGTAATTAGATGAGTACCTAATGAATCGTGGGGTTAAGTACATAATTGCGGTCGTCTTAAAACGTCAAAAATATAATTCGTTTAATGTAAGAAAATTAGTCATTGCCAAATTGCTTTTATAATGACAATACTGTTTTTCATTCCTTCCCTTTAGTGTTTCTTTCCCTTTCGTATCTAAGTATAACACAACAGGTAAGGATGATCACACAGGTAGCTAATTAAATAGGTTATATTAATTGCAACATGAAGATGAACGTTGTAATGAAATAGAACACAAAATTTGTCCCATGAGAAATAAGTTGTAAATAAATAAGGAATTATAAGACAACAAAAAGTCGAACAAATTACATTCTAGAGAAGATTGCAAGCAAGCAAGATGACACAAGACAGGTGAATAAAAAACAGGTGACCTTAATTAGTGTGACGCCTCTTCCTGGAAATGTAACCCAAAATTTTGTATGTATGGCCTTAATTACATATTGGATCATTATCAGGGCAGCGAAATTAGACATGATTGCAACTGGTGTCTTGTTATACCTGACGAACTATTCCCAGCCGTCTCCCTTTCCCTTCCCTTTCCTTCTCTTCCCTTTCCTTCCCTTCCCTTCCCTTCCCTTCCCTTCCTTTTCTTTCCCTTCCCTTCCCTTCCGTTCCCTTCCTTTTCTTTCCCTTCCCTTCCCTTCCCTTCCCTTCCGTTTCTTCCCTTTTCCTTGCCTTACTTGCCTTGCCTTGTCTTGCCTTGCCTTGCCTTCTTTTCCTTCCTTCTTCCCTTCCCTTCCTTCCTTAGCTTCACTTCCTTCCTTCCCATCCTTTTCCTTGCCTTGCCTTGCCTTGCCTTGCCTTGATTTGACTTCCTTTTCCTTCCCTTCCTTCCTTCCTTTTCCTTCCCTTGCCTTGCCTTGCCTTGCCTTCCTTTCCCTTCCCTTTCCTTCCCTTTTTTTTCTCTCCCTCACTTTTCTTCTCTTCCTTTCCCGTCCCTTCCTTTCGTTCGCCTTGAAGTCTGAGGCGGGATATCACCAGTGCTATCATCACTGCATCATTATCTTTTCAGTTAACTCGCACTATTATTATTTTTTTCAGTATCCTGATTTATCTGACTTTGTTGTTGTATCACTAATGATTCATATCCGCCTAAGAGTATGACATAAAGTATCATCAATGCCACCATCATCATCTCTTGAACTAAACTGGGCCATTCTTTTTTATCATCTTGCATCACATGACTTCGTTTTTATCACATTTCTACCGTTTCATATTCGCCTTGGAGTATTAGGCTAAATGTCATCACTGCATCGTCCCCTTCTTGAATCAAATTGCATCATTCATTATTTGCATCTTCTTCTGTTTCACGTCGTTCTTACCACTGTCGTTAACCAATTTGCCTTTAAGTATGAGGCGAAGCACTATCAATGCATCGTACCTTATTTATTAAACTGGATCATTCGTGTTCTTCATTTTGCTCTTTCCTTCTTCGTCTTTATCATGTTTTTACTACTTTTTGTTCGCCTTGGAGTGTGAGGGAGAACATCGTCACGGTATGAGGCCACAACGAGGATGAGTTTAAAAGCCTCACAAGTCCTCGTCCTAGGCCTCTTCTCCACCTCGCGTCACAACTCTTGAGGGCGACATCGAGGGCGAGACCAAGTGCCCACACGTCCTCCTCCACCTCCTCGTCTTCGTCTTCGTCACCTTGTCTCCGCGGCACAGGCTTGAGGGCAACACGCTCAGGCCGCGCCAAAGGGGAAGACCGACACTCCAGCCATGCCAAGCCCTCGCCCTCTCGCGCCACTCAGCGAGGGTGAGGGTCAGGAGAACTCAATGCAGACCTCGCTCGCTTCGGTCGTCATTGTTCCGTCAGCAGGCAAATCAAGGCCGTAAGGAGCGTGTGCACCCATTAGACGTTCGGGGCCCGCCATTACCCCGCCTGACGCCGCCTTTTCGGGACTTACATCACGGCGAGGGCCACTCAGCGCCACCTCGAGGGTCTGGCGAGCCGTCGCGGTGCGGGGGCGTGTCTGAGAACGGCATGTGAAGATTGGAGAACCGCTTGTGGGGTGGTGGTGATAGGGGGTGATGGGGGGGGGGGGATGTTTGGGTGTTTGTGTGTGTGGTGTGTGGAGGGGTCAAGGATATTTTGGGGATGGGGGTGTGGTGTGTGTGTGTGTGTGTGTGTGTGTGTGTGTGTGTGTGTGTGTGTGTGTGTGTGTGTGTGTGTGTGTGTGTGTGTGTGTGTGTGTGTGTGTGTGTGTGTGTTCGAATTAGCTCATAATGGTTTGGGTACAACTAGAGACATTAAGCTGACAACAAAACTCTTCCAGACTTTGACTTCGACCGTAAAAATTGAAGACCGTGTGTGTATGTGTGTGTGTGTGTGTGTGTGTGTGTGTGTGTGTGTGTGTGTGTGTGTGTGTGTGTGTGTGTGTGTGTGTGTGTGTGCTTTCTTTACATCAGCTATTAAAGGAACATAAACCAAGAACACCAGGAAAGCAACAATTACCAGCACGACGAAGCAAATTTACAACTTGAGGACGCGGGAGTGTTTTTCTGCTCGACAAATGGCGGCAAACTTATGAAACATTTACGAACTTACAACGAGTTTGGGGAAAGAACAGGGTTGACAGGCGGTGGGGGTAGAGGAGGGAAGGGGAGGGGAGAGGAGGGTAGGGAAAGGCAGAGTAGGAAAGGAAAGGGAAGGGGACGGGGGGGAGGGTGGAGAGAAGGGTAGTTTTGCTCCCTCCGACTCTGTATTGTAAAGATTTAAGAAAATGTTTTGAGAGACAAGAGTTTAAAATTTACTGCGGCAGAATACAAAGAAGAACAAAAAAACTCTGGAAACCCTTAAAAAAAACTTGCAGAACATTTAGAACCGAACGACACACTTCTGCTGAGACCAACTCGTGTGAGGATGTATGAACATCCCTTGAGGAACTTCGGAGGATAAGGGAGGAGGGGGGCAAGGGTTGACAAGGAGGGGCTGGGGAGGGAAAAGGTGGACACAGACGGCGGGGAAGGGTGTGCGAGGGTGGGTGAGCAAGGGTGGATAAGGGAGTACAAGGGTGGGCAAGGGAGGGTAAAGATGATAGGCAAAGGAGGGTCAATAGGGAGGACAAGGATGGGTACAAAGGGCGGATACCTCTGTCCGGCATCAAGTCGTAAATCTCACAACTTGTAAGAAACGCGACAGCAGGTAAAGGAGGAGGTGGTGGTTTTGGGGGAGGAAGAGGAGGTGCAAGAGAGACAACTTTTGCCACTGGATTAGACAGCTTGTGTGCGTGTGTGTGTGTGTGTGTGTGTGTGTGTGTGTGTGTGTGTGTGTGTGTGTGTTAATTGTAATAAACTCCCCACTTCGTATACGATCACTTAATATTGTTGTCACGCAGAAAATAGCTACCTCGCCTGTCCAATCTCAACCATAATATATAATTAATCCGTCCAGGTGTTGTGCTGTAAGTCGGAACCTCACGTGTATTGGAAGGCCCAAACACCAACTTCACCCACCACCACCACCACCACCACCACCTTAGCCATCACCACCACCTCAGTCATCACCACCACCACCACCACGCCCCAGAGATTTTCACCACAATAACATTCAGCCTTCACTTCCTGCACACCGGTACCTGCCAACTGCTTAATTACCCGAAAACATCACCTGCCGCCGAGACGAGAAGTGTGGCAGTGTTGGCTTTTAAATGGAACAGATAAGTGGAAGTAGGAGGAGGAGGAGGAGTAAGACGAGGAGAAGGAAGAGGAGGAGTACGAGGAAGAGGAGGAGGACGAGGAAGACGAGGAGAAGGATGAGGAGGAGGACGAGGAAGAGGAGGAGGACGAGGAAGAGGAGGAGAAGGAAGAGGAGGAGAAGGAAGAGGAAACATGGAAACATGGAAACGCAGGCAACAGAAAGCCTATTGGCTCATTACGAGGTTGCCCGCTTTGGTGATTTAATCTGCTCGACAGCCTGGGGCCTGGGGAGCAGATGAAAGCACCTCGACATTGAGGAGCAGATGAAAGCGCCTCGATATTGAGGAGCAGATGAAAGCAACTCAATATTCAGTTTACTCCCGACGCAGCAAAGTGACGGTCGATTCTATATTTGAAGGAGTTGATAGTATTCGCATTTACTACTTCTGAAGGAAGATTGTACCAGTGACGGATGACTCGGTTTGAAAAGAAACTCCTTCCGATGTCTGTGTTACATCGACTAGACTGAATGGGTAAACCGTTATTTCTAGTTCTTAGGTTGGTTTGCAATTCAAAGAAATTGGAGTAATCGACGTTATTGAATTTTTTTAGATACTTGAAGACTTGAATCATATCTCCTCGTAGGCGTCTTTTCTCCAATGTAAAGAGATTGAGTCGCTTGAGTCGTTCCTCGTACGGTTGAGCCCTTAAGGTTGGTATCATTTTCGTGGCGCGTCGTTGAATCCTTTCCAGTAAATCAATGTCCTTTCTGTAATTAGGAGACCAGAACTGTACTGCATACTCGAGGTGCGGTCTTACCATGGAATTATACAAGGATAGCATCACGTCTGGCGTTTTACACTCGAAGTTCCTCGCTATGAACCCGAGCATAGTGTTGGCTTTGTTGTATGCTTTTTTACAGTGATTCGCTTGTTTCAGGTCACTGCTGATAGTGACTCCAAGATCATTTTACTCCTCCATCGCTTGAAGTGGTATACCATTCATTATGTATTTGTGTTTACTATTTCTGGACCCAATGTGCATGACTTTGCATTTGTCAACATTAAAAGACATTTGCCATTTTTCCGACCATTCGATAATGTGATTGAGGTCTTTCTGAATGATTTCGCAGTCGGTCTTTGTGAGGGCCTTTCCCCCCACCTTAGTGTCATCAGCAAATTTCGATATTGTGGATTTCAGTCCTGATTCGAGGTCGTTGATATATATGATGAAGAGAATGGGTCCCAGCACTGACCCTTGAGGCACTCCACTAGTGACTGGAAGCCAATCGGAAGGCTGTCCGTTGAGTAGTACTCGTTGTTTTCTGTCGGTGAGCCAATCTCTTATCCACGCGATCAGATTGGCTCCAATGCCCGCCGAGTGCAGTTTCTTAAGGAGACGCTCGTGCGGTACCTTGTCGAAGGCTTTCTGAAAGTCCAGGTATATAACATCACTGGGGATGTGGGCATCCCAGTCCTTATATATACCTTGGAATAAGTCTAATAAATTCGTTAGGCAGGAGCGCTTGTTTCTGAAGCCATGCTGGGTGTCGGAGATTTGTCTTCTAGAAACTTAACAAGTTTGTCTCTAATAATCTTTTCGAGTATTTTTCCTGCCACTGATGTCAAACTTATGGGCCTGTAGTTTAATGCAACGCTTTTGTCTCCTTATTTGAAAATTGGTGTTACGTTCGCCATCTTCCAGTCTTCCGGGACCTTTTTCAATTGAACAGACTGGTTGAATATGTTAGTGAGTGGCTGAAGTATTTGTTGTTTAAGCTCTTTTAATAACCGCGGGGACAAACCGTCAGGTCCTGTTGACTTGTTCGTGTCGAGTTTATCCAAATACTCTTTCACTTCTTGGTCGCATATTGAGTCAATTTTCAGGGGCGTGATTCCCCTCGGCGGGTCAGGGTTCTCGGGCATGGTTTCGATGTTCTCGGTTGTGAATACGGATGCGAAGTTACTGTTGAGGATTCTGGCCAGCTGTTTACTGTCCTGAGTTGCAGCTCCAGTCTCGTCTGTCAGGGGACCAATATTGGATTTTACTTTCTTTTTCGATCTGATGTATGTGAATAATTTTTTTGAGTTTGTCTTGATGTCACGCGCTATTTGTTTTTCGTAGTTGCGTTTACTACTCCGAATAAGGGTGCGACAAGCTCTGAGGCTGTTGTGGTACTGAGTACGGGCTTCGGCCGTGTCATTCTCTTTCATTAGGTTATAATTCCTTTTTTTTAAGTTTACCGCCCTTTTTATTTCTCTGGTCATCCACGGTGGATCTACGGCACCATTTACTCGCCTGGGTTTCGTCGGCACTGTAGCCTTTTCTACTCCACAAAGCTTATCTTTGAAGTTGTTCCACACGTTGTCGATTGTATTGTCGGTTAGGTGAAGTTGGTCCCAGGTCGCAGAGGAAGCAGCTCACGGGCTAGGTTGAAATTTGCTTTTTGTAGTCTGGTATCACTGACGGATTGTCTACGAGTTTGTGACTTATGTTGACATTGAAACGGATGAAGTGGTGATCGCAACCGTTACTTTGGTCACCAACTTCACAGTCGCGAATGAGGTCGGGGTCGCTTACTAATACCAGATCCAGCAGATTGTTTTCTCTTGTTGGTTGAGTTACAACTTGAGTGAGGAACGAATCCTCCACCATTTCTATAAGCCTGTTACCCTCTTGATCTCCAGTCAATTGTCCCCAGTCAATGTTAGGGCAATTAAAGTCTCCAATTATTATTGCTTGTTTACTTTGTGTTAAAGAGTGAAGCTCTTCGTACAGGGCAGTGTCGGCTGCCTGTTGTTTTGGAGGCCTGTATACGGTCGCAAGTGTTAGTTTCTTATTATTCGCAGTTATTTCCACATAGACGGAGTCGTAATTCTCTGCGTCCTGTTTGTCTATTTTATGGCAGGGAGCGTACTTTTTACGTAGCAAATTACTCCTCCTCCTTTCTTGTGCATTCGATTTTTTGGAAGCTTTCGTACCCGGAAATGACAGTTCAGATACTAGATGTGCAGAGTTGGCCCAAGTCTCTGTGATGGCTACCACATCTGGTTTCTCAGTTGCAATATACGCCCTAATTTCGTCCTTTTTGGGTAACAGACTGCGTGCATTTGTGTACAAAATGGAAATGTGACTACTGGTTTGGCCGCGTCGTGTTGAATGAGTTCGCTTGTCGGAGGCGTCGTTGGTTACACAGTTTCTTGCAAGCCGCATCGACGCTACGGTTCGGTTGATCAAGGGTTGCCTTTGCCTTGCCCTCGCCTCCAGTTTTTTGAATAGCTTTTCGAGAAGCTTTCAACTGCATCGTTCAGGAGCCTTCCTAGCCGCGCCGAACCAACCTCGTTCAAGTGGAGTCCGTCCTCCCAAAACAAATCTGGGCGCTGGTTGAAGTGATGCCATGCGTTCGTGAACCCTACGCCTTCATCGTTACATAACTGCTTTAGACTAGTGTTGACGCCGTACGCTTTACTGTTGTTGTATCCGGCGAACGTATTGACTCTCGGTAGAATTCCAGAGACGATGATGTGAGGGGACTTGGTCTTGTATTTCCGAATGACTTGACGGTATTTTGCTAACAGGTCCTGAATTTGAGTTGACTGAAGGTCGTTGGTTCCCGCATGGATCAGATACACTGTGTCGTCC
The DNA here is from genome assembly GCF_024679095.1 of Eriocheir sinensis. NCBI lineage: Eukaryota > Metazoa > Arthropoda > Malacostraca > Decapoda > Varunidae > Eriocheir > Eriocheir sinensis. The sequence goes on from NW_026112160.1 coordinate 97,825, forward strand.
TTCGCATTTACTGAAACTGCATCGACAGCTGATTCAATATCGTCCAGTTTGGCTCCGGGGATACAGAAACGCTGCCGTGTCAACGTATTCCGACCACAAAACTCCGTAAGTTGGCCTCTCACCACACTGTCTCCAACTAAATTGACTCTAGTAGTTAGTTTGCCCATACCAGGAAACAGCGTCTGGTTCGTACATGTGACAGCTGGTAGAATGGTCTTGTGATTTCTTCTGGAAGGGCGCGAGGTACAAGCGGGAGCGCGGGCTAAGGTGGGTTTGGAAGTGGTGGTGGTGATAGTAGTGTGTGGTTGGGAAAGGGTGGAGGGTGAGGTGTGGATGGAGGGAGATGTGGTATCAGAAGTGGAGGAGGAGGCGGAGGTTGAGTTCGTGTTGGAGGTGGAAGTGGAGGATGGAGTGATGATGAGGATAGGGGAGGAGTCAAGGGTGTTGGAGGGAGAGGAAGGGAGAGCGGGAGAAAGGGGAGTGGTACTGTGGATGGAGGTGGATGGGGTAGGAAGGGAGGTGGATGGATTAGAAGGAATGGTAAGGGTGGCGGCGGGATCAGGCGTTGCAGAGGAGTGGGGTGGTTGAGGCGAGGCAGAGGAGATCGTGTTGGAGGTGGAAGGGGAAGATGGAGTGGTGATGAGGATAGGGGAGGAGTCAAGGGTGGTGGAGGGAGAAGAGGGAGTGGGAGTGGATGAGGTAGCAAGGGAGGTGGATGGGGCGGAAGGAATAGTAAGGATGGAGGCGGGTTCAGGCGAGGCAGAGGAGGAGGAGGAGGTATGTAATTGGGTCAGAACGTCAGAATATGAGTTTGAGGAGGAGGAAGCTGGAGTAGGAAGAGCGGGGAAAGAAGAAGAAGAAGAAGAAGAATGAGGGGTAGGGAGTTGAGGGAAGGCCATCATGGTGTCCCAGGACGAAGAGGAGCAGGAGTAAATAGTTCTGCCTTAGCAACGGGAACAGAGGAACATAAAGTGGCGTTGCAACATTAATTGAACATTTCCACTTTACATCACCACTTTACTTCACCACTTTATTCCCCGCCCAAAGTGTTGAGTTGATGTGTTGCGACTCGTGTGTGTTGCGGTGAAGTACAGCCGACACCACTAACCACTGACACCACCAACCACTGACACCACCACTAAGACACTTCTTTGGATGCTACTTTCTTCCTCCTCTGTAATCTATCCTTGTACTCTCTCTCTCTCTCCCTTCCTCCTTCCCTTACTCTTATATCCTCTTTATTCACCTCCTCCGTATGTCCTTCCTTTCTTCTCCCTTTCCCTCTCCGCTTTCCTCGTCTCCACCACTCTCCTCCCCTTTCCTTCTCTCTTACCTCCTCTCTTGCTTCCCTCTATTCTTGAAGCAGGAAGGGTGACAAGCAGGTGTTGTGGAGGGAAGGGGGGAGGGGGTCGTCTGGATGCCTTACCAACACTAAATCGGTCTTTATACAGTCAGGACGAGAAAGAGGCGTTATGATAGTAGTAACACTTGCTTTTGTATGCAAACACCGCCTCCATCACCGCTGAAATGTTACTGCCACCACCACCACCAGCACCACCATTATCACCCTGCCTTCATCTTCACTCACCACTGACTCACCGCTAACACTCAAACCATCACTATCACAACACACATACCATCACACACCATCATATATTAAGTTCCCATCACCATTTTTTCCCCCACAAGTCACACTCTCACGCTGGCTTGAAAGGAGGAGGAGAAGGAAGGAAGAAAAGGGAGGAGAAGAAGGAGGCGGGAAGGGTGGTGAAAGGAGGAGAAGGGAAGGAGAGTTGAAAGAGGGAGGAGGAGGGAAAGAGGGTGGAAGAAAGAGAAGGCTGGCGGGAGGATGAGAGAAAGAGGAGGAGGAAGAGGAGGGTTGGAGGAGGGGGCGGGAAGGAACACACCTCGCACGCACGCCGTCACCTCTCGTAATGCTAAGCTACAAACGCCATCATACATTTTCCTCGCCAACTCTCGTCACGGACTTGGCCATTCTCTCCTTGCACCGCCGCGCGCGCCGCTCCAGGTCCGCCGAAGTGCCTCACCCGCGGCCCAACGAGCCCGTCCATCGGCGCCACGGCCTCCCTCACGCCCGTCCCCGAAGAAAACGAGGTGAGCCAGGTTTCCCTCACGCTGGTTTAAGAAGTCAAGATCACACACAGCCAAGCGACCTCAGCCCCCGTAAGCTTGTCAGGGAAGAAAACGGCACACTACGTTCTTTTCTTTTCAAGATTTATCCCCTAGTATCACTTGGTGAAGCGGGCCCTTGTCCGAAGATTGCTGCCTCCCTACATGAGGGAGCATGGGCCTTTGCTAAAAGCGGCCGACAGACCGACCCTATCGACGATCAAAATCTAGCCGACCAAGTCGGTCTGTCGACGAGGACTGGCGTGTATCTTGACACTCACTGGCTTATTAATGTGTGTTGTATCCCTCAGGTTTGTTTAAGAAGTCAAGGTCACACACAGCAAAGCGACCTCAGTCCCCCCTTATGTATGTCGAAGAAAGGAAATGACACGCCAAGTTTTTTTCCTTCACTCAATGGTTTAAAAGTGAAGAGGTTACTAGTGTTTCTTAACCCTCACGTTGGTTAAAAAGTCAAGGTGACACTCACACAGCCAAGCAACCTCAGCCTTCCCTTGACGGGGAAAGAAAATGACACACCAAGTTCGTCTCCTTTACTTTCTAGTACAACAATAAATTAGTATAGTTTTTCGTAACCGTCAAGTTTGTTAAAGAAGTCAGGGACACACTAACAAAGCCAAGAGACCTCAGCCTGCCCTTAAGCTTGTCGGGGATAATACATAGGAATATGCATAGGAAAAACAGACACCAGAAGACCTATCGGTCTATGGCGAGGGTGTCTATTTACTACCGCTACTACTTGTAATCTACGTGTGGCAGGACAGGACAGAAAAGATGAAGCCTCCTCCCCACCCACCTCTCCCTCCGGCAACGTGCCGGCAGGAAATAGTTAGAAGAGAACACCATGTACCTTTAAGGAAGAAAGGAACATGGAAATTTTACAGTAAAGAGAGAAATAAGAGGAAATTACTACCCTTAACTTACACTACTGGTAACCTAAGCTGTGGAGGAAACTGACTTCATTACATAAGAACACAGAAACACAAGGAGAATGGAAGAGGACGAGTGGCCTGCACAGGGCAGCCTCAGGATCCCCCCTAATACTCACGATGGGTGAGGTGTAGTTTCAGGGGCACAGGTGGAGGCTTGATTCTCGTTTTACCGGCGGTACTAGGCACGGCACCAGTAACCTGTCACCTTACTGCACCCACACCTCACTCCACCTGTCATGCGGACATTAACTGTTGCTTTACTCTATTGTGCGCTTACGGTACTTGCAATCTAGGTTGTGGGGGGAGAATAATATGAATTTAGGTCGACGTCTTGCCGCAATCTGTCTGAAAACATGCGAAGAAGGGTCAGTATAATCTTATATCCCTGAAGTACTTATCCAATGAAGACTTGAAGCTATTGATACTCTGTGCGCTAACTACTGACGGTGGGAGTCTATTCCAGTGATCGACGACTCTATTCTCGAAAAAACTTTTGCGCACCAATGTGTTACATCGGTTTCCCTTTAACTTCATACCGTTGCTGCGTGTTATTGTGTTGGTGTCTCTCTGAAATAGACTATCTGGGTTAATACTGTCGAATCCATTAAGGATTTTGAACACTCACTGGCTTATTACACACCAAGTTCTCTTCCTTAACTGAGTGGTTTAATAATGAGGATATTTGTGTTTCATAATCCTTATGTTGTTTTAGGAAGTCGAGGTTGCATAGCCAAGAGTTCCTTTAGTCTTGTCGGGGGATTAAATGGCATACCAAATGATTTTCCTTCACTTTCACTGGTGTAAATTAATTGAAGAAGTAACAGTCTCATAACCAAACTAAAAGCATCAGGTTTCATTTTTCCCTTACGCCTGGTTTAATAAGTACGTTCATGTACATTTTTCCCTTTTGTTTTATATCAAAGTCACGTTTATTAGCCCACCTGAGAGGCCATCCAACACCTGCACGCGCTCGCAGGAGAGGGAAGAGGGAGGGAGGGACTGATTGAAACAAAATGATGCCTGTGTTCGTTCGTCTGTTTAAGGCTCATGGTGACTTGTCTCTGCTAGTACCATTCTATTTTTCCTTGTGACGTCTCTTCTTCACTTCGGGTAACTTATTGATCGTGCATTTATTCGTTCATTGTGACGCGTATTGTTGTTTTGTTTTCATATAGTACAGAGAAAATGAGCCAACGTGCGGGGTCGTGGTGTTCGAGCAGCCCCGCGCGTCGCTCAAGGGTCCGGAAAGGGGTTCGAAGTGACTCGCCAGTTGTTGTTCACTCTCAAGAAGAAAATAAAGTTATATATTTATTTACCTTAAGTTTAAGTAATAGCAAGGCTCACTGGGGCAGGTGTGTGAATAGCGATGGTAGTTATGACTTATTGATTGGTTATTGAAAAGTTAGTAAAGCCTCCCGCCGCGCCCTAGTGTCTGGTCAGCAGGTAACCACACTGGCCTAGCCTCGCCCCGCCGCCCACCGTACAGCCGCCGCGTCTGCTCAGCTGGACAGTCACGTTTTTGTTTCATGTGACTTACTCAATACTCCGCATCTAATAACAGTCCCATCGTATTTTTTTTTCATTCATACTTTCACTTAATGTTGGATAGAATTATTACATATACCGTTCTCTTTATTATGTTTATCTATTTAGCGGAAGGGAGAGGTGGCATTTGTTTAGTCAGCCAGAAAAAGCGAGCGTTTTCTATCACTAAGCCTCGCGTCACCCCGCCTCGTTGATGCGCATTCGTCTCCGCCCTCCAGTGGCCAGTCAGTCAGTCAAGTGCGTGTGTGTCTGTGTGTCCGTGTTTGTCTGTGGCGAGTAAACTGTGTCGAGGATGGAGCGGCAAGTGTCGGCGGCGTGAGGTAAGCCAGCCAATGTCGTGTCATTGTGTAGACAAGCGAGGAAGTGTTCGGGGAAGTACCTCCAGGCTGAGGGTCCCCGGGACACTGTGGAGCCCATGTGTCCTGGTCCGGCGTCATTGTGGGTGACAGATACGTACGATTAAGATTAGGGAAAGCTGAGTGGTATCAAGGTATCATCATATATGTTAAGGTATCATTTAAACTAAGATTCCCCTTGTTTGTTTAGGATCAGACACTCCGCTCTGCATCGACAAGGGTTTCGAATCGATATTTATTGTGTAACAGACATATGATTAAGATTATGCAAAGGCGAGTGGCGTCAAGGTAGAAACATTAAAATTAAGGTATGAAATAGATCAAGGTGTCAGCATAGTGTAAAAGTAAGGTGTCGTCATATTTAATCAATAGTGTAAAGCAATCAAAGTGTTTGATATAATTAAAGTATAGGAGAAAGGCAAGGTGATATTTTAAAAGGAAAAGAGCAAAATGTATATTGGTAACTCTTAACGTATTCATACTTCCAGTCATATTCCCTTCCACTGCACAACGACTCATTGCTTTCGAGACACCTCGCGAACCTCTTGATTCGTGTTCGGGCATCACTGTTTGCAGGAACAGCGATATGCGGCCTATTCGTAGGTTTTGGTCTTTTCTGTTAGTAACAGTAGAACGCTGATATTCCAAGAAAAAAGTTTGAAGCGAAGTGTGTGACGTTCATGGAAGGCAACAAGCACTTTTGAGGCTGCCGTTGATTGCCGACTTGGTAACAACTGTCACCTCTTAGTAAGGGACAGTGTGGAGTACGGCCATAAGTTGTCGTTGCGTCATCTTGAAGCGCTGTAGCAATTCCATGCAGGAAGAACAAAACTTTTGACCATCTTCGTGAAGTCTTGTTGGACATTTCGACACAAAAACGAGATAAACTTAAGTATGTCAACTTATTCATCCTTTAGAAACTTATCAGTCACAGCAGTCAGTCTGAGCATCACCGAAACACATCCTAGAGAAACTTTGGAAGCCTTGATCCGTGGATTGTTATGTCAGTCTACTTTTAATGTTCAAAAACTACTTGAAGCAGCCTTTTAATTAGTCATACTGAACAGAACCGAAAAAAAAACGCAAGACGTCTTAATCCAAGGAGAAATTGATATTAGTCTAGGTGCGTTCAGTAACAATACACCTCAGACAACCTTTTTAAAGAGTAAGGCCAAGAACTCTAGAACCCTCGAGTAAGCCACGATTTTTAATCGCCTCTAGTCGCGAGTAGTTGATATAACATAGGTTTCAATGGGAAAATCGCTTACCCCAACACACGGGCGGGTGTGTAAAGCGACCACGCTGGGCAGTCGCAAGTACAAAGCGCGTGCAAGGCGATTAATCGCTTGGACCCCCCCACACACGGGCGACATCCTGTCGCCTTTCCGAGGTACCGGAAGTGATCTGTCAGTCAGTCCTCGCTCATCACTCCTTGCACTCACACTGGGCAGGCAAGATGTGATACTGTGTGTGTGTGTGTGTGTGTGTGTGTGTGTGTGTGTGTGTGTGTATATATATATATATATATATATATATATATATATATATATATATATATATATATATATATATATATATATATATATATATATATATATATATATATATATATATATATATATATATATATATATATATATATATATATATATATATATATATATATATATATATATATATATATATATATATATATATATACACACACACACACACAGTATCACATCTTGCCTGCCCAGCCAAGTCGCTTTACCCCATACACACGAGCGATTTTAAATCGCTTCTTACGCGATTTAAAATCGCTTCTAAGTCGTTCGTGTGTATGGGGTGGTCAAGCGATTGTGAAGTCGCTCGTGTGCCTGGGCCCTTAACTCGAAACAAACACAGCGTCCAGGCCTTCTGTTGCCCGGGGGCATATATTCACTCTGTATACTCCACTCGCACTCCTGCGAGAACGGTAGGCAGACGGCTTTAGGTAAGGGGTGACTCCAACAAACTTGCTGCGCGCTGTGATTTTCGGCGTTCTTAGACATATCACCTGTGTGTGTGTGTGTGCGCTCGCCGTTATTTGTGTGTGAATGCACGTATCCGTCGTGTGCGTTGTGTCATGCTGTATAGTGTAGTTATTTTTTCTCAAGGTAAATATTTAACGTGAAAGGGCTATATATAAGAATTTATCATGTTTTATTTCTTTATCATGCTAAGAATAGGTATATCTATGTGTCTGTCTGACTCTGCGTCTCTGTCTGATCGTGTAATAATTTTTTCTCAAGGTAGATATAATATAGTGTGATAGGGCTTTATATATTCACTCATATTGTTTATTTTTCTTCTTGTTGGTAAGTATCTGACCCCCTCTTCTCTCTTCTCTCTCTCTCTCTCTCTCTCTCTCTCTCTCTCTCTCTCTCTCTCTCTCTCTCTCTCTCTCTCTCTCTCTCTCTCTCTCTGCGAACTTCTGCATTAGTTTCTATATATATATATATATATATATATATATATATATATATATATATATATATATATATATATATATATATATATATATATATATATAATATGGAATTAATGAATATTTCTTAAACCAGTTGAACATATATTATTTCACACACAGTAACTTACTTATGGTCAAAGAATACGTACTATTGTCTCAGTGGCCAGTTCCATGCGACTTGGCATTGGCTGCGTTGTCGGCAATGTTGGCGGACAAATTTCTTGGCCGTTTTGATTTGCGGTCTTTTGTTACACCGCTGGCTCGGCGCTCTTTTCCATGAGGGGCTGCCCCTCTCGGTTTTCCTGGCCCTCGCCGTGCAATAGAGCTTGGCTGGCACCGAATTGTATACCTCGGCCAGCTCCATTGGTGCATAAACCACTCTCTAAACTGTACAGTATGCTATTGAGCATGCTAGTACTTTTTACTTTGTTCAGTCTTTTAAGGCTGTTTTGAAGGCTGAGCCAGTGTTTTCATCCCCGTATTTATCATTTAGAGTTTGAAGAGTTGCCATGAATTCATTCAATTCTCCACTCCGATTATTAGAACTCTTCACTTTACCATCCAACATTGGCTGGTCGTGCATAGCACTAAGCTCTGCAGCTGTAGAAATGGAGTCATTTTCCAACAGTGGTTGGTCATACATACATTCTGCAGCTGCAGAGGTGGAGTAATTTTCTTTATGCACTTTTTTTGGTGTTTCCAGCAATCCCTCGAAAAAACTGGCTGGAGGGTTTTTTTCCTCGCCCACTGCCACAGACGCCTAGGAGGAGGAAAATTTCAAGTAGCAAGTCAGTCTAAGGCTTCAGTTCAATACAAAGTGGACATGCAAACTGGCTTTTGCGAGTGCGTTGTGGGACAGACTGGCTCGCTCTGCAAACATCAAGCCGCGTGTGCAGAGCACAGCATGGTAGTTCTGCCCCAAGTTTTCACTGCCACAAGTGAAAACAGGCGATGGCTGGCGTCTGTGGCAGTGGGCGAGGAAAAAAAACCCCAGCAAGTTTTTTTCGAGGGATTGCTGAAACACAAAAAAATGCATAAAGAAAATACTCCCTCTGCAGCTGCAGAATGTATGTATGACCAACCACTGTTGGAAAATGACTCCATTTCTACAGCTGCAGAGCTTAGTATGCGATACGTTGGATCGTAAAGTGAAGAGTTCTAATAATCGGGAGAGAGAATGATAATTCATGGCAACTCTTCAAACTCTAAATGATAAATACGGGATGAAAACACTGGCTCAGCCCTCAAAACAGCCATAAAGAGACTGAACATGGTAAAGAGTACAAACATGCTCAATAGCATACTGTACAGTGTAGGTAGCGGTCTATGCACTAATGGAGCTGGTTGAGGAAAATTCGGTGCCAGCCAAGCTCTATTGCACGGCGAGGGCCAGGAAATCCGAGAGGGGCAGCCCCTCATGGAAAAGAGCGCCGAGCCAGCGGTGTAACAAAAGACCGCAAATCAAAACGGCCAAGAAATTTGTCCGCCAACATTGCCGACAACGCAGCCAATGCCAAGTCGCATGGAACTGGCCACTGAGACAATAGTACGTATTCTTTTGACCATAAGTAAGTTACTGTGTGTGAAATAATATATGTTCAACTGGTTTAAGAAATATTCATTCCACCCCATATATATATATATATATATATATATATATATATATATATATATATATATATATATATATATATATATATATATATATATATAATGAGTGAAGAAACTAATGCAGTAGTTCAGAAGAGAGAGAGAGAGAGAGAGAGAGAGAGAGAGAGAGAGAGAGAGAGAGAGAGAGAGAGAGAGAGAGAGAGAGAGAGAGAGAGAGAGAGAGAGAGAGAGAGAGAGAGAGAGAGAGAGAGAGAGAGAGAGAGAGAGAGAGATTTTACATGAAGAAAAAATAAACATGATGAGTGCATATATAAAGCCCTTTCACATTATATTATATCTACCTTGAGAAAAAATTACTACACGATCAGACAGAGACGCAGATTCAGACAGACACATAGATATACCTATTCTTAGCATGATAAAGAAATAAAACATGATAAATTCTTATATATAGCCCTTTCACGTTAAATATTTACCTTGAGAAAAAATAACTACACTATACAGCATGACACAACGCACACGACGGATACGTGCATTCACACACAAATAACGGCGAGCGCACACACACACAGGTGATATGTCTAAGAACGCCGAACATCACAGCGCGCAGCAAGTTTGTTGGAGTCACCCCTTAACCTCTAAGAACGGCGAGAATCACAGCGCGCAGCAAGTTTGTTGGAGTCACCCCTTACCTAAAGCCGTCTGCCTACCGTTCTCGCAGGAGTGCGAGTGGAGCATACAGAGTGAATATATGCTGCCCGGGGAGCGAGTGAGGGAGAAACAGATCAAGGCGGGACACCAAAGGGCCGTGACGCGCATTGGTTACCGCTCGGCTGACAGGCGGCGGCGGGGGGGAAGGAAGGAACAGAAACTCGACAAATCAAAGTGAATGCCTCGGCACGTCTGACTTGGCCAGGAAGTTACTCGCCGCCGCGATGAAACACTCGCATTGAGGGACGGAGGGCTGCCCTGCCTACCGCGCCTCCTCCGCCTCCTTCCATTCCTCATCCCATTACTCTGACTACTTCTCCTCCTGCTTCTGCTTCTGTTCCTCCTCCTCCTTATCTTCCTGTTCCTATTCCATTTCCTCCTCCTCCTCCTCCTCCTCCTCCTCCACCCCTGACAGACGAGACTGGATCTGTAACTCAGGACAGTAAACAGATGGCCAGAATCCTCAACAGTAACTTCGCATCCGTATTCACAGTCGAGGACATCGAAACCATTCCCGAGGGCCCTGACCCGCCGAGTGAGATCACGCCCTTGGAAATTGACTAAATATGCGACCAAGAAGTAAAAAAGTACTTGGACAAACTCGACACGAACAAGTCAACGGGACCCGACAGTTTGTCCCCGCGGTTATTAAAAGAGCTTAAACAACAAATACTTCAACCACTCACTAACATATTCAACTGGTCAGTTCAACTGAACAAGGTCTTGGAAAACTGGAAGATGGCGAACGTAACACCGATTTTCAAAAAAGGAGACAAAAGCGTTGCATTAAAATACAGGACCATACGTTTGACATCAGTGGCAGGAAAAATACTCGAAAAGATTATTAGGGATAAACTTGTTAAGTTTCTAGAAAACAATAATATAATCTCCGACACCCAGCATGGCTTCAGAAACAAGGGTTCCTGCCTAACGAATTTATTAGACTTTTTCCAAGGTATATATAAGAACTGGGATGCCCACATCCCCAGTGATGTTATATACCTGGACTTTCAGAAAGCCTTCGACAAGGTACCGCACGAGCAACTCCTTAAGAAACTGCACTCGGCGGGCATTGGAGCCAATCTGATCGCGTGGATAAGAGATTGGCTCACCGACAGGAAATAACGAGTATTACTCAACGGACAGCCTTCCGATTGGCTTCCAGTCACTAGTGGAGTGCCTCAAGGGTCAGTGCTGGGACCCATCCTCTTTATCATATATATCAATGACCTAGAATCAGGATTGAAATCTACAATATCGAAATTTGCAGATGACACCAAGGTGGGTGGAGAGGCCCTCACAAAGACCGACTGTGAAATCATTCAGAAAGACCTCAATCACATTATCGAATGGTCGGAAAAATGGCAAATGTTTTTTAATGTTGACAAATGCAAAGTCATGCACATTGGGTCCCAAAATAGTAACCACACGTACATCATGAATGGGAGACCTCTGCAGGCGATGCAGGAGGAAAAGGATCTTGGAGTCACTATCAGCAGTGACCTGAAACACGCGAATCACCGTAAAAAAGCCTACAACAAAGCCAACACTATGCTCGGGTTCATAGCGAGGAACTTCAAGTGTAAAACACCAGACGTGATGCTATCCTTGTATAATTCCATGGTAAGACCGCACCTCGAGTATGCAGTACAGTTCTGGTCTCCTAATTACATAAAGGGCTCAACGACGCGCCACAAAGATGATTCCAACCTTAAGGGCTCAACCGTACGAGGAACGACTCAAGCGACTCAATCTCTTGACATTGGAGAAAAGACGCCTACGAGGGGATATGATTCAAGTCTTCAAGTATCTGAAAAAGTTCAATAACGTCGATTACTCCAAATTCTTTGAACTGCAAACCAGCTCAAGAACTAGAAATAACGGTTTACCCATTCAGTCGAGTCGATGTAACACAGACATTGGAAGGAGTTTCTTTTCAAACCGAGTCATCCGCCACTGGAACAATCCTCCCTCAGATGTAGTAAATGCGAATACCATGAACTCCTTCAAATATAGAATCGACCGTCATTTCGCTGCGTCGGGAGTAAACTGAATAACGAGGGGCTTTCATCTGCTCCTCAATATCGAGGTGCTTTCATCTGTTCATCAAGCCCCAAGTGGCGGTCGAGCAGATTAAATCACCCAAGCGGGCGGCAAATTCACCAACTGTATACACTTCTCGCACCACGGCGAGAACGGGACGCGGCGGGCGACTTCCAGGGCAGACTCGCTTAAACCTAGCACAAGACACGCGCTCCTCTGAATATCTCTCTCTCTCTCTCTCTCTCTCTCTCTCTCTCTCTCTCTCTCTCTCTCTCTCTCTCTCTCTCTCTCTCTCTCTCTCTCTCTCTCTCTCTCTCTCTCTCTCTCTCTCTCTCTCTC